>NW_007729917.1:170453-194341 GCF_000696425.1 Galeopterus variegatus
ATCATATACATTGTATATTGACAAAATAAAAATTAAAAAAAAATAAAAATAAAAAAAATAATAAAATGATGTTTATATTGTTATTACCAGCTGCATAAAAACAAAAGATGTATGTAAAAAATATTTTAAAATGAAAATGTTATCAATTAATTTTTTATGATGGCAGAAAACTGGGTATTTTTTTGTCTTAAAAGTTGTGTTAATTTTTTAAAAGTACAGTTCATGTAATTAGCATACATGACATTTGATATATTCAAATAATAATCTAATGAGCATTATAATTATGATATTTTAGCTCTATTCAAGGTAGTGGTCCACCTTTAAGAAAACAAGTCTTGTGCATTTTAGAGAGGATGGTCTCAGAGTTCTGAAGTCATAGCTTTTCTCTGGAGTCTAGACAAACAAACAAGAAACTCCTGTTTAGCACAGAAAGACTCAAGCTAAGGAATTTCTCTCATCCAATTTGCACGTTGCTGAGTCAATTAATTCAGTGTTTGCTGATGGCACAGTGTGGATGTCATAAAGCTATTTTTATCCTTCATACACATGGTTTTAAGTCAATAACTAGTGGGCCTCATATTTATGTTTGAGTGGCAAGTTGTCACCTTTTTTAATACTATTCTTATAGTCTTTTCTATTAAAGAAGTGTCAACTCACAAAATACAAAGATAAATGAAATCTAACTCAAATTTTCATTAAAATATTTGGTAATGATTCCAGAGCTAAACAAAACATTGGAACAAAAATAGGGGGTCCCAATCACTCAAATTATAATATTTTTCTGCAAAACACAGTTTTTAGTTAAAAAATAATACCTAAAATCAGATCTAACAGAGGAATTTTACCTAATATAATACAAGTTGTTTTAAGTGCCACAGTGACAGGGTTTGTAAAGGGCATGAGGACAATCAGAGAGGGAAGAGAAATGACCCTTTTTCTCAGAACATACTTCTACACTTGTGTTCTATGTAGGCTGTGATGGGTTCCTATTTAAAATGCCAAATATAAGATCAAGTAGCCCATGTCACTTCCCAAATGAAATTCAACTCAGCCCAACTTAGCTTCAGGAGCACACTGATGTCAGCTGTGCTTAACTTTCCAGACTCATGCAGAAAGAACTCCAAAATCAAGTGTCATTATTTGAAATCAACAAAGCTCACTGAGAAACGACAAGGGGCCACTGTCCGTAATTAAACAAAGTATAGTGTATTTGTCGAAAAATTCTGTAACCTTTGAGACAATAGGGGTCTCTTAAAAGAAAAATGGAGGTAAAAGATGAAATCAGAGTCCTTTGCATGAAGTTATTAATTAAAAATAAATGGGGAGGTTGCACTTCTGGGAAGATGAAGTAGAAATACTTTTCCCTATTCCTCCTACTAAACATGAGGGGTCTTCAAAAAGTTCATGGAAAATGTGTTTTATGAAAAAACTATGCATGGATTTCAAAAATGTGTTGCACCAAAATGAACTTCTATGAACTTGTTCTAACATGTCTGGACAGGATCTAGTTTGAAGTACTGAGAAGGAAGAACCGCTATCTGAGCAACATGAATTCTGTTCAAATTGAAGCAAGAACAACAAATTTATAGTGAAGCTGGAGTGGAAGAATGGTGAAATTATTGACACTTCACAAGAAGTTTATGGGGACAATTCCCCCAACAAATCAGCAGTTTACAATGGGTAACTAATTTTAAGAAAGGAGTAGACCATGTTGAAGATAAACCCCAGGGCAGCAGACCATCCACATCAATTTGCAAAGAAAAAATTAATCTTGTTCATGTCCTAATTGAAGAGGACTAACAGCTAACAGCAGAAACAATAGCCAACACATAGACATTTCAATTGGTTCAACTTACACAATTCTGACTGAAAAATTACAGTTAAGCAAACTTTCTACTTAATGGGTGCCAAAATTCTTGCACCCAGATCAGCTGCAGACAAGAACAGAGTTTTCAGTGGAAATTAAAGATCCTGAAGTATTTCTCTGAAGAACTGTAACCGAAGATGGAACATGGCTTTACCAGTTACAATCCTGGAGACAAAGCACAATCAAAGCCATGGCTACCAAGAGGTGGAAGTGGTCCAGCCAAAGCCAAAGTGGGACTGGTCATGAACAAGGTCATGGCAACAGTTTTTCGGGATGCTCAAGGCATTTTTCTTGTTGACTCTCCAAAGGGCCAAAGAATGATAACATCTGCTTATTCTAAAAGTATTTTGAGAAAGTTAGTCAAAGCTTTAGTAGAACAATGCCCAGAAAACCTTCACCCAAAAGTCCCTTTCCACTCCAGCAGCTCTCCTATTCACTCCTCTCATCAAACAAGGGTAATTCTATGATAGTCTTGATGGGTAATCATTAGACGTCCACTTTAGAGTCCTGATTTGGCTCCTTCATAATAGCCACAAAATGGAAACAACCCAGTTATCCTTTAGTGTGCTAATCCCTGGATGAATTTCTGGGGAATAATGCTCAGTGAAAATTTTTTAAACAATCAATTTCTTAAAGTTACATACAGTATGATTTCATTTATATAACATCCTTGAAGTGAAAATATTATAGACATGGAGAGCAGATTAGTGGAGGAGGAGGAGGTGAGAGGGTTGTGGGTGTGGCTATAAAAAGTCAACATGAGGTATTCTGTGGTGATGGAAATGTTGTGTCTAGACTGCATCAATGTTAGTATCATGTTTGGGATATTGTCCTATAGTTTTGGAAGACTTTTCTAATGCAGAAAACTGGGGAAAGGTATTTTTTATTCCCCAGAATAGTCCATATATTATTCCCCAGAGTAGTCCATATATTATTCTCTATGTTATTTTTTAAAACATGGAAATCTACATCTTAAAATAAAAAAGTTAACTTGAAAAATGAACAGGGAACAGCTTACATAAAAATTTGAAGATACTATATGTTGGTGAAATGAAACAATATAGCAAAGAATTATTGAGCTGAGGAATCTAATGAAACTTAGTAGATGAGGTTTAGGGGTGGCATCACAGAACAGCTGGGCTAGACCCAGGCCTGAGGAATTAGCAGGACCTGAAAGGCAGAGTTCAATGGGCAAGTGATAATGAAATGGGCATCAGAGAAACATGGGGACAGTACACATGTTAAGAGAAAGGATTTGGTGAGTATACTGCACAGGAAGTATGGTGTGCAGGGCAAGAATAACAAGGCTTTTCTGTGACACAGCATCTACAGGGTTAGAAAGGACACAAAAACTGGAAATATCACAAGTTAAGAAGAATGAGTTCACTGTTGCAAAGTATATCAGAACTATGGTGAATGCATTGAGGACAAGGACATCTCTTAATTATTGTGTCACCTAACTGCAGTCTGATATCTGGTGCATAACAAATGCTTCATTGAATGCTATTGATGATTTCACTGAAGGCAATTTCAGTGCAGTAATGGGGGCAATAGACAGATTTCAGTGAGTCAAAGAGTGAAAAGGAAGTGAGAAAATGAGCAACTTATGGGGCCGGCCCGGTGGCGCACTGCGCTAGTGCGCCGCTTGGGAAGCGCGGAGGCGCTCCCGCCGAGGGTTCGGATCCCACATACAGACCGGTTCCCGCTCACTGGCTGAGCGAGGAGCGGGGGCAACACCAAGGGTTGCGATCCCGTTGCCGGTCCCGGTCCGGTACGGGGGCGACACTGAGGGTTGCGATCCGTTGCCGGACACGGAAAAAAGACAAAAAAAAAAAAAAAAAGAAAATGAGCAACTTTTTTAAAAAAGCTTGGTTTTGAAGGTAAGAGCCAAAAAAAAAGTTTAAAAGGCAAAGGCACATTTTTCAGTATGCTCTTTTTGTGTTTTTAACCATGTGAGTGAGAAGCTTGCATATACATCTTTGTTAGGAAAAAGAGGCAGCCGAGAGGGAAAGAGATTGAAGATCCAGCAGAGAAGATTAAAGGAAATGAACCTGAAGGAGGTAAAACAGATGCAGATGTTTGTAGGTGGAGTGGTAAGAGTGCATGCCAGATGGTCTCTATATTTTTAGTTATGTGGGAGGTAAACTGTGCTCTGCTGAGAGGATAAAAACTGGGGGGGGGGTCAGAAGTAATCCTCAAGTTTGAAATAGATGGAAAATGGGAGTGGAAACTGAGCTATCAGCATAAGTCCATTCGTCTTAGACATTTGTCACCATGTGGACAGCACCTTTATTCACCGAAATGTTCTTCCTCACTTTGATGCTAATATCGTCAACCCCAAGTGCTGCACATCTCTTCTGAGCATCTCTTCCTGCTAACAATAACACCAAATGGGCTATGTATAAATGTCTTTATTTCCCAAATCATATTTAATCAGCACACTGTATTTTTGAGCTTATATAAACGTAATTTTTTCAGAGACATACTTAAGCATTATACTTTTTTCAAGGACGAAATAAATGGAGAAGCCTAGGGGTGGATTTGCTCGCTTACCTTTGTGCATGCTCTCTATGGAACACAGAATATCTTACAAGATGAGTCCTAGGAGAGAATGACCTATTTTTAGACAAATGCTTCTGTAAATTGTGAGCGCAGTGGTAGAGGAATATTTTAAATCCTAATTGATCTAAGCCATCTCATTACTTGGCTAGACTGACCGATGACTGTTGTCATGGTGATGAGGCAGTCAAGTCAGCAAGTCCTACTGTGAGAATTTTCTATTCCAGGTGCTTTGTCAAGTTCTATCTTTCTCATCTCTAAACACTTTGTAATTATCCAGGATATAAAAATGATTTACTGACACGAAAACAGGCTCCACAAAGACAAAAAAAAAAAAAAAATTAACAAATCTTATGCCAAAGTATGTTGACATAAAATTTATAAAGGAAGTATTTTTTAAAACAAATACAGTAACATTTGAGCATTCTCAAAAATAAATTAGAACCTTTAAAGATATATGAATTAATACTAACATGTTGTAAACTTTTATACATATTCAGGTAAAAATCAAAACTCAAATAATCAAATATTTTGCTGTCTGCACAATTCATCTCAAAGATAATTGTAGATTGTTTAAATGAAAGGTTTGGGGCCAAGATATGACTTATAGATTGGTGGATGTCAGGTTGGCAAAGGACAGGTAACTTCAATGCTCAAAAAAAAATCTAAGAGCAAGGGTTCAAAGTGATTTTAAGTTAGATCTCAAAATGGGAGTAGTGCTTTAAAGTAATGTTTGAAACTATGAAGAAATTTATTTTTTTATTAATTTTACGTGTTTGTTACTGTTGCTATTTTCTTAGCCTAAGTAGCTATACAAATTCTCAAATCCTAAGGCATTATGAAATTGTGTTTAAGAGCAGAAAGAAGGGAAAGAACAAAAAAAAACTACATCCCTAATCTTTTGTTTGTTTGTTTGTTTTGGTTATTTGAGGTAGGAGAGGAAAATTTATGGAGTAAAAGGCTTATGACAGGATTTTAGAAGAAAAGAAAATTTACGGATAAAAATGTCAATAGACAAAACACATATGTGTCTTCTAAATTTCTCATTAAAATTTCCATGAAGGTGTACATACTGAAATATAATAAAACAATGAATAACCATACTGTGAACAAAAATAACACAGGACAAAATACCAGAATCTGGAGTTAATTTATACTAACTGAATTTCATATGCTACAAAGATAAGCAACATTTCTGTTTTATTTTACTAATGTATGCACAAAATCTAGAATAGTTGTTTACTATGTGCTCAGTAAACATTTGTTATCATCATTGTTTCCTATACAATTATTAAGAATTGATTGAGAAGAATTTTTTGGACCACGTATCACATGTTTTGGAAGATAACATGAATGCTTCCATAGAAAGCAGAAGATAACGTGATCACTTCCAAAGAAAGTAGAGGAATACAATTCTTCATCTCAGTGTGTAGTTAGTAACACAGGGGTTACACTGGTAAGAGGTTACTTCCTACATGAGTGCTATAATTTGGGCCAGTCAGAACAGGAATCATCTCCCTATTTCTAAAAATTTTCCTTATGTACATTATCTCCACAACTCCCAGGATTCCACACAGCAGGAGAAAGAGAGAAGTGCAAGGTAGTATGTTACAACTTGGTAAATAGAAGCAGAGTTTGGGATAATAAAATTTAGGAGCAATTCACTCTGTGTTATTTATGGAGTGTACTAACAATAATAAAGCAAATGTATTTCATAGGGCCTCACTTCCAAAGCCCTGTAGTTTCAGGTATAGCCTAACTTTTTAAAATTACACATAGAGGGCCGGCCCGGTGACGCACTGTAGAGTGCGCCGCTTGGGAGTGCAGCGGCGCTCCCACCGAGGGTTCGGATCCCATGTGGAGACCGGTTCCCGCTCACTGGCTGAGTGCGGTGTGGGCGCAACACCGAGGGTTGCGATCCCATTATCGGTCAGTAAAAAAGACAAAAGGAAAAAAAAATAATTAATTAATTAAAAAAAAATAAAATTACACATAGAAATGTGAAGCTTGCAAAAGAAAAAATAACTTTCCCCAGGCTAAAGTCTCTGCTGTAGATAAAGAATTGTAACACAGCAAAATTGCTGGTTCCTAGGGCAGATGTCCTTGGTGCACCTAAAGCTAATGATTGTTGCCATGACAATTATCTTACTGTTCTTTTATAACCACATATGTTCCTTTTCTGTAACTTGCCTGCCTAAAAAATAAATATGGAGAGAAGACCCGAGTTTGGTGTTAATTTTCTGAGGAGGAATGCCTCTCTCTTGAGGGTTCCTGGGAATTAACCCCTTTGGGGCTTCTCACTGCTCAGAAGAAATGGGCTTTGAGTAATTCTTTGCATCTCTGTCACCCTGGGGGAGAGGTGACAGTTATTTAGGTTTTTACATACCACATAATACAAAAAGAATTATAAACAACATTTGCTTCTTTGGCTTACTCATAGAATTGAACTGTCAGAACCAAGTGTATTCAATTGAAATAAATTCCAACATATCCACACAAAAAAGAATACCCATTGACATGTTAAACCAAAATTATATAGAATACTTGTCCATATAATCTTCACATTTAGATCTGAGAAGGAAAGGGTGACAGTATCCATGTGGACAGTGAGCGCTGAAGCTAAGGCCACTCTGTGTGTACTTTCTGGAGGCCAACATCAGAAAGAACTTAAAACTATGAAGGAAACAGAACACTGGCCCAAGTTTAACTGCAACTTGTGAAATACTACTTTAAAACTTGGAAAGTTGCACAGGAAAACTATGATTAAAAATAATTTTTCTAAATGGAAAAGAAGAAAAATTATGAGTGTATATGTATACCACCCCTACACACACAATGCCAGATCAATGACTTTGTATTCTTTTCTTCTAGTTACTTCCACTCACTAAATATAAATACATGATCTTATTCAGTAATAACTAAAAATAACCTCCAGTATAAAAGTGAACCTTCCTCAAAATATTATTTTAGAAAAAAAAATGTACTAAAAATGTCTGGAACACTGGTTCTTTGGGCATTGATGAAAGTCCCCATCATTGCCTAATTAACAATGCTATTTCATGGGAATTTTGATGAGTTTATATGTGGATGCTTCACAAAGTTCATGTACAGATTGGCATTATTGTTTAATTGCATTTTCCCACAAACTTTTTGAAGTACCCAGGTGTAGCTATTTATAATCTTTTAAATACATTTTGCTCATCTCAACAAAACACCCTTAGCAAAATATGCTGTATCTTGCACAAAAACAACAACGGGAATGGAAATCTTAGTTGGAAATGGAAGTTGGCAGAAGCATTTGTATCACTAATATATTTTACCAATTACTGGCCTGTGGCCATGAGAGGTACGTTTTATCCCCTCAGCCATTCCCTTTCTCTATGACAGCAACTGTGGCAGGTTCTTTATTCTTTTCCTTGTTTAATTCATTTCCTGTCTCACCAAGAAAGCCAAGAGGAAATCCCACTTAAAGTTTGGATTAGAAAACATTGATGTAACTCATGTATGGAAGAATGAAATGTTAACTAACATCAGCCGATTCATTGATCTCTGCTGTCCTTAATCTTCCACCCAGGCTCACGGTTTTCCCCACCTTTCAACCCACACCCCATCCAACGTTATTACACTGTGAATTCTCATTAACTAATTCATTCTTTCCTTCTTCTTTTCTCTATCTCCCCATAAGTCTCCATAATTTGGGGTATTTTTTTTTCTATTGGTCTTGCTCATGTTTTTATTTGGATAACTATGTTAACACATGAAATATGCTTTTTTTTTTCCTTTTTGTCTTTTTTCGTGACCGGTAACGGGATCGCAACGCTCAGTGTCGCGCCCACACCGTGACCGGCAACGGGATCACAACCCTCGGTGTCACGTCCGCACCGCGCTCAACCAGTGAGCAGACCGGTCTCTAGATGGGATCTGAACCCTCAGCGGGAGCGCCACCACGCTCCCAAGTGCCGCACTCTACTGAGTGCGCCACCGGGCCGGCCCTAAATATACTTTTTTGAGGCAGGAAGTCAATTTAATAGATTTTCCTAGGCTATAGGATAAAATTTTCCCGGTCTTTAAATCTTTCTGCTAAGTATCAAAAATATTCCTAAAAAATTCAGAGTTCCATTCTTCTGAGTTTCCTTATTCCTTTCATCTGAACCCAACAATCTCTTAGGCTAAATAGTTCTCACAACAACAGATACTGATCTTGCAGTAAATAAAATTTGAAAATGTTTCTGGAATTAATTTCGCTAGACATAAAATTCAGAGCTAAGTGTTTCTTTAGATTCGCTCAGCCTAGTCAATCTTCCTAAGCTGGGAAAGAAGTTTCCTATCTGATCTCATGATTGGAAGTAATAACTTCGTGGTAAGAGCCAACAAATTCCTAATTATCTCACTTGTCAAAAATGTGTTCTGTGGACAATTAAGCATGCTGAGTTTATACAGTAGGGGTGACTTACAGATATAGAAGATGTGACTGTAAGGGATATGAATCCATAGGGAAATTCTTTATGAGACGGTCTACTGCTTAGAAAAATGCAAACAAATCTTGCTTACAGCCCAATAAAATCTGTTGAGCCATATTACTGACTTGCAGTAAAAATCTTTAATTCTCCAATTTCCTGTCTTCCTATGCAAACCCTTCTTTGATTCTTTATATTACCAAACTTTCTACTACATTGGAGTGCTGGCTTGTGCCAGGCACAGCTTTTTTCAAGTCTGTTTTCCCACTGATTTGTCTCTCCTGATGAAACCAGTTGGTTTTATAAAATGCTATTCATAGTTTTGAACTTGATCAATTTCCTTGAGACACAATCTCACATTAGAAATGTTTCTTCCCAGATTCTGAGGCACGTGCTTTCTCTTTCTGGATCCCTGTGAGGCATAAACTCCTGTGACCCAGCCTGGCAATTGGAGTTCCATAGCAATATATCACCATTTTTTGTTTGTTTGTTTGTTTCAAATTATGGCAGTGTCCAAATGCTCAAGCATTTGCTTACCAAAGGAAGTGAAATGTCCTTAGACCCATCAATACTCCTGACATTAGTCATCAGTGATGCCTTTTCTATGATGTCAGAGAGAACAGTTGTTGTTCCAGACAGAGCCTCTGGTTGTCACAGAAACATGGGTGATCATAGCAAGTTTCTTCCATCAGCTACAAACAGCTGTTAGCCTCAGGATCTCCATTGCTGACTAAATTTGGTACATTCTTAGTATTAACAACTTGGCATTTATCAACAAATGGTGAAAGGAATAAAACCTCTTTACTGAGCACATATACTATCCATCAGGCACAGTTTATAAGCAAAGTGTTTGTGTTAATATACTAACATAAATGACTTTGCAAAGAAAAGGTTATAATTTTACAGATGAAAAAATTCAGTGCTCAGTGCGTTTAATAACTGACTCATGACCACATCACTCCTCATTTTGAATATAGTTACATTAAGTTTTAAACTTAAGGCTCCATCATCCTCTTCAACATTTACTGGGAGCTTTAGAATCCCATTAACAATTTTTAGGAGTCACCCCCCTCAGAGAGGCCTGAGACCTGCGGTGACCATGCACCCTGAGGTGCCAGCATGACCAAGCAGGTAAGCCTTGCCACCACCAGAGCCCATTCCCAACCCGGCCAAGTGGGCGCTGGTGAGAGAGGCACCCCTGGAGAGGCCTGAGACCCACAGCGACCATGAACTCTGAGGTGCCAGAGCAACCGAGCAGGCACTGAGGGAGCCATGCCAAATTGGCAGCCCCAGCAACATCCTAGACAGACAATAGTGTCAAACCAGTGGACCATGAAATCCCTTGCCACAATGTCTAAACACCAAAGGAAAGATACCAGAAATATAAAAAGTCAAGAAAGTACACAACCAAAGGGTAATAACTCTCAAGCTCTAGATTCTATAGAACAGGAAGCCCTTGAAATGTCTAACAAGGAATTTTGAGTGATAATTCTAAGGAAACTAAATGAGATAAAAGAAAACTCAGCTAGAAAACATGATGAAAAGAAGAAAAGTGTACAGGACCTGAAAGAAGAAATGTGCAAGGAAATCAATGCCCTGAAAAAGAATGTAGCAGAACTTGCTGAGCTGAAGAATTCATTCAACCAAATAAAAACACAACAGAGAGTTTAACCAGCAGGTTTGCAGAAGCAGAAGAGAGAACATCAGACCTTGAAGATGGGCTGTTTGAAATAAAACAGGCAGACAAAAAAAATGAAGAAAGAAAGAAAGAAAGAAAGAAAGAAAGAAAGAAAGAAAGAAAGAAAGACGAAAAACACTGAAGAAAATCTAAGAGAGATATCAGACAACCTGAAGCACTCAAATATCTGAGTCATGGGTATTCCAGAAGGGAAAGAAAAGGGAGATTTCAATGAAAACATATTCAACAAAATAGTTGCAGAAAATGTCCCAGGTATAGAAAAAGACACAGATCTTCAGATTCAGGAAGCTCATAGATCCCCAAATGTATTCAACCCAAAAAGGTCTTCTCTAAAACATGTTATAGTCAAATTGGCAAAATTCAAAGACAAAGAGAGAATCTTAAAAGCTGCAAGAGAGAAGTGTCAAGTCATCTACCATCAGACTTTTCATCACAAACCCCAAAAGTCAGAAAGGAATGGGATAACATATTCAAAATACTAAAAGACAGAGATTGCCAGCCAAGAATACTCTACCCCACAAGGCGATCCTTCTGAAATGAAAGCAAATAGTATATTTCTCAGACAAATAAAAACTGTGGGAATTCACTTCCCCACAACAAGCCTTACAAGAAATGCTCAAGGTAGTACTGGGTTTGGTACCTGAAAAATGACTACCACTGCCATAAAAACTCAAGAAAAATCAAAACCCACTAGAAAAATAAACATGCTAACAATGAAGAGAAAAACAATTCTATCTACAACTGAAGAAAGCAGCAAATACAGAAGACAAACAGTAAATCAGAAAGAAAGGAACAAAAGACACTTAAGACATCCAAACAAAAATCGATAAAATGCTAGGAGTAAATCAACACTTTTCAATAACAACTCAATGTAAAAGGATTAAATTCCCCATTCAAGTGACACATACTGACTGACTAGATTAAAAAGGATGACCCAACTATATACTGCCTTCGAGAGACTCACCTTACCTATAAAGACACAAAAGACTAAGAGTGAAAGGACGAAAAAAGATATACCATGCAAATAGAAATGAAAAACAAGCTGGAGAAGCTTTTCTTATATCTGATAAATTAGACTTTAAACTAAAAATGATAAAAAGAGATAATGAGGGCCACTACATAATGATAAAATGATTCATCCATATAGAAGACATAACAATCATAAATATATATGCACCCAACGTCGGGGCAGCCAGATTTATAATGCAACCTCTATTAGAACTAAAGAAGGAGATATAAACTAATACCATAGTGGCAGGGGACCTGAACACCCCACTCTCAATATTGGACAGATCATCTAGGCAAAGAATCAGAAGAGAAACACAAGATCTAAACAGCACTCTAGACCAATTGTACTTGGCAGATATCTACAGAACAAGCTCAGAATATTCATTCTTCTCATCAGCACATGGAACATTCTCCAGGATAGATCACACATTAGTCCACAAAACAAGTCTCAACTAATTTAAAAAAAATGGAATTATCCCATGTGTTTTTTCAGATCACAATGGATTAAAATTAGAAATCAACAGCAAATGAAATCCTGGACAGTATGCAAACACATGAAAACTAAACAGCATTCTACTTAATGGCATAAGGGTCCAAGAAGAAATCAAAGAGGAAATCAAAAAATTAATTAAAACATTGGGCCGGCCCGGTGGCGCACTGGATGGTGCGCCGCTTGGGAAGCGCGGCGGCGCTCCCGTCCGAGGGTTCGGATCCCACGTATAGACCGGTTCCCGCTCACTGGCTGAGCGAGGCGCGGGAGCAGCACCGAGGCTTGCGACCCCATCGCCGGTCCCCGGCCCGGCACGGGGGCAACACTGAGGGTTGCGATCCGTTGCCGGCAACGGAAAAAAGAAAAAAGAAAAAAAAAAAAAAAAATTAAAAAAACCTGGGGGCGGCCCGGGGGGCGCGGTGGATGGGGCGCCGCTTGGGAAGCGCGGCGGCGCTCCCGTCCGAGGGTTCGGATCCCACGTATAGACCGGTTCCCGCTCACTGGCTGAGCGAGGCGCGGGAGCAGCACCGAGGCTTGCGACCCCATCGCCGGTCCCCGGCCCGGCACGGGGGCAACACTGAGGGTTGCGATCCGTTGCCGGCAACGGAAAAAAGAAAAAAGAAAAAAAAAAAAAAAAATTAAAAAAACCTGGGGGCGGCCCGGGGGGCGCGGTGGATGGGGCGCCGCTTGGGAAGCGCGGCGGCGCTCCCGTCCGAGGGTTCGGATCCCACGTATAGACCGGTTCCCGCTCACTGGCTGAGCGAGGCGCGGGAGCAGCACCGAGGCTTGCGACCCCATCGCCGGTCCCCGGCCCGGCACGGGGGCAACACTGAGGGTTGCGATCCGTTGCCGGCAACGGAAAAAAGAAAAAAGAAAAAAAAAAAAAAAAAAAAAAAAAAAAAAAAAAAAAAAAAAAAAAAAAAAAAAATTAATTAAAACTAATGAAAACAATAATACATCATACCAAAACCTGTGTGATACTGCAGTAGCAGTACTAAGGGGTAAATTTATCACATTGAATGCTTACTTCAGAAGAATGGAAAGATGGCAAGTAAACAACCTAATACTTCACCTTAAAGAACTAGAAAAAGAAAAACAATTCAAACCCAAAGTTATCAGACAGAAAGAAATCATTAAGATCAGAGCCAAACAGTGAAATTGAAAGCCCCAAAATTATGCAAAAGATTGATGAATCAAAAAGTTGGTTTTTTGAAAAGATAAATAAAATTGATAAACCATTAGCATGGCTAACTATAAGAAAAGAAGAGAGAAGACCCAAATAACAAAAATTAGAAATCAAAAAGGTGATATTAGAACTGATAACTCAGAAATACAAGAAATCATTAGAGACTACTATAAACAACTATATGCCAACAAATTTGAAAATCTTGAGGAAATGGGTAAATTTCTGGACACACACAAACTACCAAAACAGAGCCAAGGTGATGTAAAAAACCTGAACGGACCAAACGTAAAAGAGATTGAAGCTGTTATCAAGAGGCTCCCAACAAAGAAAAGCCCAGGACCAGATGGATTCACAGCAGAATTCTAGCAAACATTCAAAGAGGAATTGACACCAATTCTCTACAAACTATTCCAAAAGATTGAAACAGAAGCAATTCTCCCAAACTCATTCTATGAAGCAAACATCACCCTGACACAAAAACCAGATAAAGATACAACAAAAAAAGAATACTACAGGCCAATATCCTTGATGAATATAGATGTGAAGATCCTCAATAAAATACTAGCTAACAGAATGCAACAACACATACATAAAATTATTCATCACAATCAAGTCGATTCATCCCAGGGATTCAAGTTGGTTCAACATACACAAATCAATAAATGTGATACACCACATCAATAAAATCAAACACAAGGACCATATGATCATTTCTATAGATACTGAAAAAGCATTTGACAAAATTCAGCACATGATCATGATAAGGACTCTCTACAAGTTATGTATACATAGAGAGTATCTCAACATAATAAAAACCATATATGATAAACCCATTGCCAATATCCTCCTGAATGGGGGAAAGCTGACTGCTTTTCCCTTAGGAAAGGGAACTAGACAAGGATGCCCACTCTCACCACTCCTATTCACCACTCCTATTCCTCAGAGAAATCAGAGGAAAGAAGGAAATAAAGGGCATCCAGATTGGAAAAGATGAAGTCAAACTGTCCCTCTTTGCAGATGACATGATCCTATATATCGATCAGCCTAAAGCTTCTACAAACAACTCTTTGAGTTGATAAATGATTTCAGCAAAGTTGCAGAATACGAAATCAACCCACAAAAATTAGTAGCATTTCTATACTCCAATAGTGAACATGCAGAAAGAGAAATCAAGAAAGCTTGCCCATTTACAATAGCCATCAAAAAAAAAAATACTCAGGAATAGATTTAACCAAGGATGTGAAAAATCTCTACAATGAGAACTACAAGCCACTGTTGAGAGAAATTAAAGAGGACACAAGAAGATGGAAAGATGTCCTATTCTCTTGGATTGGAAGAATCAACATTGTGAAAATGTCCATACTACCCAAAGTGATATACAAATTCAATGCAATCCCCATCAAAATTCCAATGACATTTTTCTCAGAAATGGAAAAATACTATCCAGACATTTATATGTAATAACAAAATACCATGCATAGCCAAAGCAATTCTCAGCAAAAAATAAAGCTGGAGGCATAACACTACCTGACTTTAAACTATACTACAAAGCTATAATAACCAAAACAGCATGGTACTGGCATAAAAACAGACACACTGATCAATGGAATAGAATAGAGAATCTGGAAATCAACCCACACAGCCAGAGCCATATGATCTTTGACAAAGGCACCAAGCCTATACACTAGGGAAGAGACTGCCTCTTCAGCAAATGGTGCTGGGATAACTGGATATCGATACGCAGGAGGATGAAACTAGAACCGTTCCTCTCACCATATACCAAAATCAACTCAAAATGGATTAAAGAATTAAATATACACCCTGAAGAAATAAAACTTCTAAAAGAAAATATACGAGAAACACTCCAGGAAGTGGGACTTGGCATAGACTTCATGAATATGACCCCAAAAGCATGGGCAACCAAAGAAAAAATAAACAAATGGGATTATATCAAACTAAAAAGCTTCTGCACAATAAAAGAAATAATTAACAGAGTTAAAAGACAACCAACAGAGTGGGAGAAAATATTTGCAAAATACACATCTGACAAAGGTATAATATCCAGAATATACAAGGAACTGAAACAACATTACAACAACAACAAAAAACAATTAACCCATTTAAAAAATAGGCAAAGGTGCTAAATAGGCATTTCTCAAAGGAAGATATATGAATGGCCAACAGACACATGAAAAAATGCTCGATATCACTCAGCATTTAGGAAATGCAAATCATAACCACACTGAGATACCATCTCACCCCAGTTAGGATGGCTAAAATCCAAAAGACTGAATGATAAATGCTGGTGAGGTTGAGGAGAAAAAGGAACTCTTGTATGTTATTTGTGGGACTGCAAATTGGTGCAGCCTTTATGGAAAGTGGTATGGAGGTTCCTCAAACAATTGTAGATAGATCTACCATATGACCCAGCTATCCCACTGCTGGGAATATACCCAGAGGAATGGAACTCATCAAGTCAAAGGTATACCTGTTCTCTATTTTTCGTTGCAGCACTTCTTAAAATAGCTAAGAGTTGGAACCAGCCCAAATGCCCAGCATCAGATGAGAGGATACAGAAAATGTGGTATATCTACACAATGGAATGCTACTCAGCTATAAAAAAGAATGAAATTCTGCCATTTGCAACAACATGGATGGGCCTAGAGAGAATTATATTAAGTGAAATGAGTCAGGCACAGAAAGAGAAATATAACGTGTTCTCACTTATTTGTGGGAGCTAAAAATAAATAAATTAGTACTCAAATATCTTTGGGGGGAGGGAATAAGACACAACAATCACAAATCCTTGAAGTTGTTATGAAAAGTGGACAGATATGAGGTTGTTGGGAGTGAGGGGGAAGAGGGAGGAGGAGGGAGGTTTTGGTAATGGGCCACAATAATCAACCACTTAGTATATTGATAAAGTAAAATTAAATTTAAAAAAAAAACAATTTTTATTTTCACTTCAACTCCTGCCACTATCTTGGAACATTTAAGTGCTCATGTGGTTTACCCTCCAACCCAATTGTTACAACCCCTTGACCTCCTCAAATGTAGCAATATTTGAATTCTGTCCTTAGATCATTCAGTAATTATATCAGCTTCTAGATGTGCTTCACTTTAGAATTTCAAACTCTAGCATTTTACTTTCAGCCTTTGTTATGGAATGGACTCCATAGAGAAGCAGTCAGCACTCAGAGGGTTTGAGAGTCAGGTATTTTACTATGCCGGTGGGCTCAGATGAGCTAGCACTCCAAGATCTGAGCCCCAAGTTTAGGTCTTAAAGGATTTATACAGGCAGACTCTTCCAGGTTCTGTAAGTTTTGTTTTCTCAACATTTATGTGGCTAGTGCAGTAGCTATTGCGATAAGCAAGCATGTTTCACAGCAGGGAGTGCGAGCAGTTGATTAACAGTAAGGCTGATGGAATAAGCAGGTACTATTTTAAAGGCAAAATAAACTTTTGAAAGAAGTAATTTTGAATCTTCCCAACATTTCTTCTTTGAAGCTCTCTCTAAACATTGGAGCATCGTCTTCAGAGTTTTTGTTTTTTAGGGGCATATAAGTACATTCTTGTGATGACAAGACCATCTGTAATTTGATTGACTCTAAATGAGTTGAAACCAACACGAGAAGGCAATTTAAAATGCATGTGCCAAACAAAAGAGCTAGTAATAACATAAACAGTGGACTAGCTAGAGGCAAAAGCCAGGATAGTCAGCTCCAGGTGTGTCTGTCCATGAGAACCAAGACTTTTTAAATTTCTACCTCCATTTGGCCAAGCACTCTCTTGGTTGGTGAGCCATGTTTTTCATTATTCCTGATTTGTTCACATAGAAGGCATTCTTTTGAGTACACTTGGGTGCTATTACAGGGTTATGTCAACCAGGTCTCTGGTAGGTATGGCAGGTGCATGGGGGCAAAGAAAGGGTTGTTTTTAGTAGGTACACTGCCACTATGAGATGGCTAAGAAACATCCTGTTGACAGGAGATAGAAGAATATTAGCAAAAACGTTTCTATATTATTCCGATCCTCTGGGATTACTGTTGCCAGTCCTACGGCAAAAAGCAAAACGAGCCATATAGTGAAAACTAAAGGCAAGGGGTGACATGTGTCACTTATCATTTCATAAAAATGGATCAGTTACTTGTTATGTCCCACAGTGGCAAGATCCTCAGGCTTCGGCCGTGCTTAGATCAGCCAGCCCCAGAGTGGCTGAAACAGGGCTTGTTCATTCCTCAGGCTTCAGCCGTACATGGACTGGTCAGCTTCCAGTGTGACCACAGCAGGGTGCTGATGATTAGTGGGGTATCTCTGGAACCTTGAGAGGGTCAGAGGGGTCAGCATTCATGGACCATGAGGTGGCATTTTCTGGGGAGCTGCCTGTTTTTCCTGCATATGGTGGATCCAGGGAATTAAACCTGCAACCTTAACTGCAGTTGGGATAGTTAGTACAACTATGTCTGGGCCCATCCAAGCTGACTTTAAGGGAGCCTTTTTCCAGTCTTTTACCCATACTGTGTCACCAGGTTGAAACTGGTGTGCCCAATTTCCTAAAGGAATGTGAGCTCATTCTAAAACTGTCCTGGTTATCTGTCTGAAGGTCCTGGCCAGTGACTGTAAGTACTGTGATATTTCCATCTCCCCCAGCTGGTGGGGATCCCCCTGCAGTCTAGCTATAGGTAGGTGTGGTCTCCTATACATGATTTTAAAAGAGGAATATCCTGTTGGCCCTGACATACACTGGACCCATAACAAAGCTAAGGGAAGCATATCTATCCAGGGTAGCCCCATCTCCTGGCAAAGCTTGGCTAAAAAGGTCTTTAGGGTCTGGTTCATGCATTCTACTTTCCCTGAGCTTTGTGACCAGTATGCTGTGTGGAGCTTCCATTGTATCCCCAGCATTTTGGCCAGTCCTTGAACAGCCTCTGCTACAAATGCTGACCCATTGTCTGACCCCATAGTCAGAGGGAGTCCATATCTTGGGACAATTTCTCTTAAAAGTGCCTTTGTGACCTCCCAGCCTTGTTCAGAATGCATGGGCACTGCCTCCATCCATCCAGTGAATGAACATATCATTACTGACAAATATTTGTAACCCTTCCAGGACTTTACTTCGGTGAAGTCCACTACCACGTCTTCAAAGGTGATGTCCCAACTCTCTGGACTCTGGGGGCTGGCCAGGGCACTTGCTCAATGTTGTTTTTGATGCAAGTTGAGCTTCAGGAGCTGACCTGGGCACAGAGGGAAATCAATCTTGGAATGAAATAGCAACTCAGCATGATCTCCAGGGCTGCTTTTCCCCAGGGAGTCAGTTCATGATACTTGAGGACTAGTCTGTAGGCCAGTCATTGAGGAATCATTAGTCTGTGGTCTGGGAGTATCCACCATCTTTCAGGGGTTTTAATTCCACCTTCTTTTTCCGCCCATTGTGTCTCTTCCTTTGTGTACTTTAGCTGTTGTGACATCTCTGGCACCAGCATGATTTTGGCAGTCTCATTCGTAACCAGCTCTATTTGGGTAGCCACTTTCTCTTCTCTCTGGTCAGCCAGCTGGTTTCCTACAGTGATCTTGTCAGTCCCCTTTGGTGTCCTCTGCAGTGTATAACGACCACTTGGGTGGGCACCCATACTGCATCAAGGAGCTGGCAAATTTCTTCCTTATTTTTTATTGTCTTTCCACCTGCCATCAGCAGCCCCCTTTCTTTGTTTAGAGCTCCATGGACATGTAAGGTCACAAAGGTATATTTAGAGTTGGGGTCAATGTTGACCTGTTTTCCTTTCAAGAGTCTGAGCACTCAGATGAGTGCCCATAGGTCTGCTCACTGTGCTGACCAACCTCGTGGCAAGGATTTTGCCTCTATAACCTCTTATGAGTTGTTACTGCATATCCGGCTCTTCGTTGTCCTTCCTGAACATAACTGCTCCCGTCTGTGAATAGTTCCATGTCTGGGTCAGTCAAGGGCAAGTCCATGAAATTGGACCTGCTGGAGTATATTTCATCCAGTAGTTCTTCACAGTCGTGGTCTGGGGAGCCAGACTCAGCAGGTAGGGATGTGTCTGGGTTCAGAGTCCACACGGTTTCAAGGCGTACCTGGGGGTTTTCACAGAGGAATCCTTGATAGTGAGTCATCCTGAAGTTGGTCAACCATTTGTATCCCCAACTATTCATTAGGGTGGTCACTGCATGTGGGACCCTTTCATTGATATTTAGTCGCAAAGTGAGCATGTCTGCCTCTTGGATTAAGGCTATGGCAGCTGTCAGGGCCCACAGGCAGAGTGGCCAGCCAGCTGCCATGGTATCCAGTTGTTTGGATAAGTATGCCACCAGCCTCTGCCAGGGTCCTATGGTCTGGGTCTTCTTTGGCCTTGTGATATAGGTGCCGTTCCTCTTCCCTGGGCATCGTTACAGCCATCACTGAGGTCTTCTGGTTATTTAAGGTCAAATGGGCTGCCTCCCTGGGTGCAAAGGTTATTTGTGCCCTAGTTTTGTCAGCAAATCTCTTTTTAATAGGGGTACCAGACAGCCAGTCAAATATAGGAATTCATGAATCACCCTGTGACCCCCCAGGTGACAAGTCTGTGCCCTGCAGAATGGCTGCTCTACTTGTGTCTCTGTTGCATCAATAATGGTGGCTTTACAGTCTGAGAATGGAGCCACTGGGCTGGTGACTTCAGAGTGTTCTGTCCCAGTGTTGACCATAAAAGTCATAGTTTGGCCCCCTACCGACATTTTGACCATGGGCTCCCGGCGTCCTAGGAACAGGGAACTCAGCCTCCCCTGATCTGAGTCCATCCCTGCGAGGCCAATGAGGTCCTGGAACTCTTGGCTCGACAGTTTAGGCTCATATTTTCTTTCTGGAGTGTGTCTCACCTTGGGGCATTGGTTGGGGTTCCTGCCCCGCTTTCAGACATTCATTTGTCCAGTGGCCAAGCTCCCTAAAGTAAGCACACTGGTTGGACTGCAGGGGTGTTTGTCCTTCTTGGCAGGGGTTCTTCTTTTCAAGTGTAACATTTTTGGTCTGGATTGAGTGCTGCTGTCAAGAGTGCTGCTTTTTGCCTTAGGCTTTTATCTGCCTCTTCTGGGGCCTCCCAGTCCTGATTGGCAAGCACCTTGCTGGCCACCTCCAGGAGTTGTGTGGCATTCATTCCAGCAAAACCTTCCACACTTTTGAAGTTTGCAACAGATGTTGGCACAGGACTGGGCCACAAAGGCTGTGTTGAGTATCTGTTGATTCTTGGCTGCCTTGGGATCAAATGGTGTGTAGACCCAGAAGGCCTTGCATAGCCTTTCATAAAACTCTGCAGGGGGCTTGTCCAGTTACTTGGTCACAATGGTTGTTTTGGACATGTTAGTGTCTTTTCTGGACCCTGCTCTCAGCCCTTGGATGAGGGCCTCTCTATAGCGGTGGAGTTGATTTCTCCCTTCTTCTTCATTGAAGTCCCAGTTTGGTGTGGCATCTGGTGCAGCATCTCTTGGCCAGTTCTCAGGATCCAGGGTGACTGTGGGTGCCTGGTCTTGTAACCATTTCCCGGCTCCTGCCAGGATGCATCACCATTCCTCAGTGCTGAAGAGGGTGAAGAGTAGCTGATGACAGTCTTCCCAGGCAGGCTGATCGGTGAGGGAAATCGACTCCAAGAGACTGATGAGAGCCTATGGTTTTTCTGAATATGACAAGTATGGTGTTTCCAATTCAGGAAGTCGGTAGTTGTAAAGAACTAGTAGAAGAGGGAGTTCCCTGGCTATATGCTGCCACCTGGGCCGATCTGATGTGGGCCTTGGGTCTCCCGTAGGGGCATCTGGAGGACTGGGACCTGTTACGCAGGGCAGAGTCACCCTCCCGTCAGTTCAGGACTCTCCGGCATTGATGCTGGTGGGGCCGACAGTACTGAGGCTGGAGGGCTATCTGGCAGGGGGTGCCTGGGGCCAGGTGACCCTGAAGGAGCAGAATGTGATGGAGGCAAGGGTTTTTCATCTGGATCTCCTTGATAGACAGACCTTTTTGTTTCTTGTTGGTTGCATTCTGGCGTTCAAACTACCCATGCAGTGAGAACTTTATACATTCCTTTATGGACACAATGTTGGACCCAGGGCAGCAGGGCCAGAGCTATTGCCAACCAGCAGACTATGTATGGAAATTGGTCCAGGTGCTCTGGTTCCCCTGTTATGACCTCTTAAATTGCTCGAAACTTTGGGAGCTCTAGGTCCCTTCTGAAGGCCACCCAACTCCAAAGTGGGCCATTCCAATTCACATAGGGTCTGGAGTTTCTTGGGGGTCATTTTAATTCTGTACTCCTCAGAGTAAACATAATGAAAGTTCTTTAACATACATTTAAAGATGGTAGGTTTTGAATCACTTGTCCCCATATTTAATTTTAGCCTCCCGTCTCTGTCTCAGGTGTTTATATCCCAAATAGCATTGTTGCTGCCACTCAACAAAGGTCCAAAGGCCCAAATGGCCCTCTCATACATTGATGTAAGGAGTCTGTGGGTGGCTAGGGACTGCAAGGGGGGGACAGTCCTGATTTTATATGCCAGATGGCAATGTTTCCAGGCCTAAAGGAAATGACAGCCTGAGTCTTTTATCACCTGGCAGTCCAGGTGGATTTGAAGAGTGTAGACAGAGATCAATGGCCCACAGACTAGGGCCTCCTTGCCACAGGCAAATGACCAAATTCTGGGGGAATATAGGTGATGGGGAAAGTTGGGCGGTGACAGAAAAGGTGTACTAGAATACGGCTCCCAAAAGTTGTTCCCAACAGGCCAGGCTCGGCTTGTCCTCTCACATTAAACAAATGACCTGAAGATGCAAAAGTTGGTGTAAGGGTTGGAAGGTTTATTCAGATTACCAGTACTCAACTAAATGTCTAACCAAGCAAACAAACAAAGAGAAAAGAGCAGCAGTGGAGTCCAGTTTAACCTAGTCCCAATCGGTGGGGCCACCCTATTCTGCTGACACAGTAATTGATAAAAGCAGTTGTCCCCACTGCTGTTGGCACAAAGAAGAAAAGTACTGACTGGATTTAAATCAGAGAAACAAAGCATAGCCGGGAGCCCTCCAGGGTGCACCTATGCAGAGGAGCAGTAGAGGGCTCAGAAAATCAGAGAAAGGTAAGGAGGATTTTAGCAGCTTCCAGACTTCCAGTCACTGCATGGCATGGGAATGAATCCCCACCACTCTCATACATTCCCTATCAGGCGGAACCTGCCTAAGCAAGGTCTTCATGGTGTAGGACTGGCCTTCCCACCTCTTCTAGTTACCCATCAGGGCAAGCCACTGCCAGCCAGAGGGGGCAGCTTCTCCCAGGTTGAAGGGAGTTTAAGCTGTAGGCATCTGGCAGTCATTTTAAAGAGGAAGAAAAGGGGAAGAGAGGAGAGTAAAAGAGAATAAAGCATTGCCTTGTCAGAATTTAGTCTGGGGCCTCCAGGAGAGACCTACCAGCAGCAGAGACATGGGAGCAAAATAGTCCCAGTGGCCACTTACCTCAAAGCTAGAGTCTTCTCTGGTGCACAAAGCTTTCCAGTTTTCACCAATGATAAAATTAGCCTCTTGTATCCCAAAGTCATAGAAATGAACAATGTATCCAGCAGTAAAGCAAGCAATGCTTTATTAAAAGAAGAGATAGACTTATGCAAAAAGGGGGTGGGTTCCCTACTAAGTGGCTGAGTGGGGGTATCACCCCTGGAAGTGTATGGAACCCATGCATGGGGAGGGGAACTCTATGGCATAATGTGCAATGAATCTCCCAGAGTAAACAATGCAACAGGACATGTCACTCCTCAGGAGTCAAATAAATGTTGCCTAGGTCCAAAAAGAAGCATCTGCCTCTCTTTCAGGGGCACCAGGGGTGCCTGGACATGGACAAGGGTTTTCCCTCCACCCCATGTGGGACCCCTCCTAGATACTTCCCTGCAATGGAAGTACAAACATAAAAAGGGTGGGGATTCCCTCTCCCTCATGGAAGGGGAAACAATCTGGCATCTGCCTGGTCATGTCCCTTGCTGGAATAGAAAGTCCACCTTGGCTAAGGTGTACTCATATAAATTCCAGGCCTGGTCTCATCTTTTGTAAAGACAGAAATCACCATTATGCTGTACGGTGCAACCATGGAACTGCAGGTTAGTGCCCATTCAGAAACCACAGCATAGCCTTGGTTCTACACACATACATTCAGTCCACACTCACACTGAGATTAAAATGCTTTTTCCTCCCCCAATCCCGACCTGAGCTGAACAGAAGGACCTCACAACAAGGTCCCAACCAGATGAACCTCACTGCAAGGTCCTGACCAGATGGGCCTCACTACCAGGTCCCACACAGATGGACCTCACTACAAGGTCCTTAAACTAGATGGGCCCTCAAGGAGTCCCTTTCAGGAGATGATCAAGCTCCCCTTCTGCATGGAGGTGGGCCTGAACTGAACTGATGGGGGGGGGGTCCTAATTGTCCTAACAGGCGATGGGGGACTGGTTAGTTCTTCCCTCTGTTGAGTCTGGTTGGACAGGTGCTCCCTAGGATCAGGGAGGTCCTGTTGTCTGAGGTCCCAACAAAATGTCCAGGTAGCACCTCCTCAGTCCTCCATGGCATCGCCAATCCAGTGGGTTGCCGCCCCCCCCCCCCC
>NW_007729917.1:194941-197951 GCF_000696425.1 Galeopterus variegatus
TGCCCCCCCCCCCCCCCCAGACCAGTGGCTCAAAGGGCCAGTCCAAATCGCTTCCTGGCCAATGCAACAGAAAATGTTATGGAATGGACTTAACAGAGAAGCAGTGGGCACTCAGAGGGTTGGAGAGTCAGGTATTTTATTATGCCCGGCGGGCCAAGATGAGCTAGCACTCCAAGATCTGAGGCCCGAGTTTAGGTCTTACAAGGTTTATATAGGCAGACTCTCCCAGGTTCTGTAAGTTTTGTTTTGTCAGCATTTATGTGGCTAGTGCGATAGCTATTGTGATAAGCAAGCATGTTTACAAAACCAGGGAGTGTGAGCAGTTGATTAACAGTAAGGCTGATGGAATAAGCAGGTACTATTTTAAAGGCAAAACAAGCTACTGAAAGAATTAATTTCTAATCTTTCCAACACCTCGACATCTTATCCTGTCCATTTTCTTCTCTTTACTCGCATACATACATCATTCCCTTCAGCACCTCAACCCTTTTTTGCCTCCCATATCTAAAATGATCTCACTTCCTCTCCAAAGACATACCTTTAGAACTGCACATTCATGAGTTTTGTCACCTTCTACCACCAACATCTTTGCTATCACTGCTACAAACCCCTAAAACTGACCCTGTTTATCCCACATTCCTGCTCATTACTCCTTCTGGAGAATAGAGAAATCCTGGTGAAATTGACTCAACTAGGCAGCTTGGCTCCAATACAAACCCATGGTTCCCAAGTCTCTTGAAACTTAAAATTCTATTTTCTTGTTCTTTCTTTTGTAAATCTATCTTTCTTCTCTCAGTACATCCTTCCAGTTGGCATATAAGCATGCTCATTTTTCTCCCTTTAAAAAAAAACAGCCACAAAAATATTGGGATTCTACAATACCCTCTAGTCTTTGCTATTTCTATATCCTTTGCTTCGTATTCAGACTTCTCAACTATTTATCTATACTTGGAGTCATTTGTATTCTGGATTTCTCCCCCACCATTCCATTAACACACCATTCCATTACCACAGCTCCTGATAATCCAGCAGGCATTTTCAATTCTTTTACTAATTGACCTGTCCACAGCATTTTGTGCAATGAACCATTCCTTTTAGCTCTCCCTTGGACACCACTCTGCTAAATTTGTTCCTGCCCTTCAAGCCTCTCCTTTTTGGCTTCCTTTTTAGGCTCATTCTATTCCTCACAGTCATTAAACATTGGAGTTTCTCAAAATAAGGCCATCTTCTAACTGTTATTTTCTCATAGCAAGCGCATCAGTGCTTACGGTTTCAATTACTATTTGTGTACAGTTGACTAACAAATGAAACCTCTATATAGAGCTGCCCAGAAGAACTGTTTGCAATGTTGGAAATGTTCTATAATCTTTCCTCTCTTGTATGGTAGACATATTGAATGAACCTTTCAATTTCTCTCACTACTCTTGAGATAAGCACCTTAGCATACATTCAAGACCCAGTGGGGTCATGTCTCATCATGCTCCATCTTTCTTTAGCAGTTTATGCTAACTTTCCTATTCTGCACATGTCACAACCAATTTTCCTTCCACTAAAAACCTTTGAACATTTCCAAGGAGAAGCCTTTTTGACTCCCATTATCATGTCAGTTATCTCAGTTTTCTCCTGGAAACTTGTGTCACTTTGTGTAATTGTTTGTTTCATATATAATTCTTTATACAGGCCTTTATTTTTGTAGATGTTTTGTTCACCATTTTATTCCTAGTGTCTAGTTAAGTTGATGGAATATGAGAGGTGTTTGCTAAATATGTGCTGAATGGGTAAATGAATAAACCTTTCCCTAAATACTAGACTTCTAAATATCTCCAGCTTCTTCTTATAAATGATTTGTGTGTCCCAAAGCCACCTCAATTGATTTTAATACTCTACCCCATTGCTACACACACACACACACACACACACACACACACACTTACACACACACACACACCTATTATAACAGCATCATGGACCTTGTCATTCAAAACCAAGAACTAGAAGTTTTCTTTAAATCTGCTTTCTCTTTAGCCCTCCACAGAGAAAAGTTACAAGCCACTATTGAAAATTATTGGACAAAAAATTGTATACCATATACATAATTTAGAAAACCCAATACCATAAACAATACCACATAATTTCCCTCAAATTGATGTATATATCTGATGCAATTCCAAAACTCCAAACATAACACAGCAGGTCTGTTTTTGCTGGGGCAGAGGGGGCATTGACAAACTGATTCCCAAATTGACACTGGAATGCAAAGGCCAAGAAATATTCATAAAAAAGCGAATTTTCGCTTTGTGAAAATCCATCAAACTGTCCACAGATTGGTGCACTTTTATATACCAATATACCATATATAGTACTAAAATAAAATAGTTAATTAAAAGAAACAAATCAGTCACATTTCTTTCAATTTGCCACATAAATATCTGTGGAATCCCCACTTTGTATCCCTCTTACATTGCCTTAGTTCAGCCTCTCATCATCTCTCACCTTCAAAATGCTAGTAGTTGCCAACTGGTCTCACTCCTCTCAATGCTGTCCCCATGTCAACACTTGTGAAACCATCTAATGATGAATACACCCACCCCCACAGCCTACTGAAGCCCTCAGCGACTGCCTACTTACAAAATCCAGCATTCAAGCTCCTTGCTGGCAAATCTTTCATTATTTCTATTTGCCTAAACCTCACCTATGGCCGGTACTCACTCTCCTGTTTGTATTCTCAGTGTATACCAGCAAGTGACAGATACTATTTTGTAGTGTCCGACAGCTAATAATAACCAAGGTGGTATCTAAAACCAGGACCGCATGGCTCCACAACCCATAATATGGCAATGCCCACTGCTGCACATGTGGGGAACAACTCGCTTATCACAGAGGCAGTGTTCTTTAGTGTAATAATGTCTAACTTCAGAGAGCTTAATCAAGAGGAAAATAAAACATAAATAAAGCTATCAGAATTTATTTTTGTGGTTTTATTCATCTGTTTTTCCATCTCACAGTGTAC
>NW_007729917.1:198879-199912 GCF_000696425.1 Galeopterus variegatus
GCTCTCTTTACTTAATACAGATAAAAGCCACTGGCAGCTTAAAGTCAACCTAGATCAGGAATCATCAATATAACATTCTAAAGAACATGAAATTTTCATTCTTAGCAGTGGTAAGAAGAGTAATAAACCTAAAAGATACTCAAAGATCACTTCCTCAAAGAAAGTGGCTGGACAAGATGATTTTCTGAGCTGTATGATTAAAGGGCAACATTAGAAAATTT
The DNA here is from genome assembly GCF_000696425.1 of Galeopterus variegatus. Taxonomy (NCBI): domain Eukaryota; kingdom Metazoa; phylum Chordata; class Mammalia; order Dermoptera; family Cynocephalidae; genus Galeopterus; species Galeopterus variegatus. The sequence goes on from NW_007729917.1 coordinate 199,101, forward strand.
TCTCTGAAATCGAATGATTAGAAATGATCAGGAATCTATCCTACCCACAAACAGTACCTGAAAATATTATTTCTGGATGATTTACAATGATTGGTAACAATTACTATATTCATTAATTGAAAAATCATAGTATAAAAGAAATGGTAAACCACAAAATAAGCAAAAGTAATATAACATATAATTGTTCATGTAGTGGATATAGCTGAAAAATGCACAATATAACAATTATTTATTACAAACAATAATAATCCAGGTTCTAAAATCCCACCTTATTGAAATCATGGGCAAGTAGAGGAAGGAAACAGCATGTTATCACTATGGGGTAATGCAAATTACATACAATTATAAATGGGTACTGTGGGGCCTGCCCGGTGGCGCACTGCTACAGTGCGCCGGCGCTCCCACCGAGGGTTCGGATCCCACATACAGACCGGTTCCCGCTCACTGGTTGAGCGAGGTGCGGGCGCGACACCGAGGGTTGCGATCCCGTTGCCGGGCATGAAAAAAAAAAAAGACAAAAAAATAAAATAAAATAAAATAAAAAATAAATAAATGGGTACTGTTCTTTCTTAAGGTAATAGGGAAATGCAATTTCAAATATGTTTACTTTTTAAAGTAAAGGTAACCATACTTAGTATAATTAGTATGAGTAATATTCAAGGTACTAAAGCAAAAATGTATAAAAAACTTGTTTGATATAGATCAAACTAGGAAAAAGGAGCAATAAAGCCTAAAACTAGAAAGTATATAGTAAAAGGGCAAAAGTACAATCAAAAATACCTATTGTTACAGTAATTATAAAATAATTAAAC
>NW_007729917.1:200041-201433 GCF_000696425.1 Galeopterus variegatus
TAAAAGGGCAAAAGTACAATCAAAAATACCTATTGTTACAGTAATTATAAAATAATTAAACTCCTCTTGTATTGGTAAAAGAACCAAACCAATTACATGATTTTATTGACAGACACAATAAAGCAGAATGAGGCAGAAAAGCTAAACATAAAAGGAGGGATAATTATATACCAGGCAATCACAAGTGCAAAGAAAACAGCTTTGGCAATGTCAATATCATAGAATTCAAGACAAAAGCTTCAAATAAGAGAATAAGTATGCTTTATATGAATACTGAATAAATGAATGAATGCATATATGTGTATATATATATATACATATATGGCAATTCTGAACATTCATGTGTCAGATAACTTGACATTAACATATTTAAGGCAAAAAATCTTAGAAATACAAAGTAGAGTTGACAAAATTACAGCCACAGTGAAGGACTTAAATATATCTCAACCTTTAATACTGAAAACAGAAAATAATTAATAGGTATAGGAGACTTGTAAAATTAATACAATAAAAACTAACACCTATAGTGCTTACTCTGTGTGAAGCACTGCTGTAGTTATAATATGTATTATTATATTTATCAGCTCATTTACTGCTCATGACAATCCTCTAGAAAGATACTGTTAGATACTAGTATAATATCATTTATGGGTGAGAAAATTCATCCAAGCAAGCTTCAATAGCTGGACTAGTGTTACACAGTTGGAGATTGGTTGAGCCTAATATTGAATACAGGCAACCCATCTGCAAAACCTTAGCTCTTAATCACTTTGCTTCACTCTCTTAATTAATAAGTCAGACTAACGAGGTATAAATGGTTTTGTGCCTAGATACAGATTGTACACATTCTTTTAAATGTCTATAATACATTTACATAAATAATACATTTTAAAACATGGAAAATATGCAAGCTTTAATATTTTGACTCCAAGCAATAAACAAAAATTACAACCAAAACTAAAAATATAAAATAGATTAAATACATTAAAAATATGCTTTGATAAGTAAGTTTTGTAGAAAAGAGGAAATTAAAACTGTTATACAGACGTTTTGCAATGTGATACAAACAAAACTTTGGGATCAGTCAAAGGTAAACTCAGAGAAAAATGAATAAATAAATAAATATATTATTAGATAAGACAGAACATCTAAAGGAAAACAAACAAACAATATGCATATATATTAGTGTAGGAAAAGGGAGAAAAACTAACAAAGAAGGCTGAAAGACTAATGATTAGGAAAATACTCGCAATGTAATGTCAAGTGAATAAGAAAAATCTATGTCTATAAATGCATGATTCCAATTGTTTCTATAAGTAAATAATATATATAGTTTTTTTTTTTTTTTCCTTTTTGTCTTTTTTCATGACCGGCAATGGATCGCAACCCTCA
>NW_007729917.1:202134-203957 GCF_000696425.1 Galeopterus variegatus
CTTTTTGTCTTTTTTCATGACCGGCAATGGATCGCAACCCTCAGTGTCACGCCCGTACCAGACCAGTACTGGCAACGGGATCGCAACCCTCGGTGTTGTGCCCGCACCTTGCTCAGCCAGTGAGTGGCCGGTCTGTATGTGGGATCCGAACCCTCGGCGGGAGCGCCGCCGCGCTCCCAAGTGGCGCACTGTAGCAGTGCACCACTGGGCCGGCCCTATAGATTTTTTTAATAGAACAGGAACACACTAAATTCACTGTGGTAATATTGTTAGTGGAATTATCAGTGATTATCATTTTTATGCTTTAAAATACATTTTAAACATTCTGCAATTAATATCCTGTCTCATATAACTTATATGGAGACCAATTCATATGTGCACAAGGCATTAATCAACACGGGAGCACACCATGATAAACAAAAGGACAACGAAAAAAGTAAACCAATACACTTGAAAAAACGTATAAACACAGCACTATGCTTGTGTTAGACAAAAGAGGCAGAAATGAATTATTACTCATTTCAGAATTATTATTCTGTTTATCCTAAAATACACTAAAACGATTTACAGGGTTCAGAATCACAAAGTAGTCCCCAAAGGAGGCGGGAGTGATGAGAAAAGAAATTAACAGAAAAAGGGCACAGGAGAACTTTCCAGGTTGATGGAAATATTTTACACCTTGTTTGGAAGGGATGACTGGGTAGTATAGTATATTGTTTTCAGCAGAACACTTAGGAAGTCTATTTTTCCAGTCCTGGAATGTAGGTTGGCCTTGTTATTTGCTCTTAATAAAATGAGGTAGAAGAGACACTGCCCCTTCTGAGTCTAGGCTCGCGAGGCCTTGCATGTATCTTCTTTTTTCTCAGAATCCCACTACTGACATCTGAGCAAACTCAGCCTAGTCTTTTGGACAGGGAAAGATCATCTGAAGGAGAGCTTAGTCTCTCAGCCTTAGGAATAGTGGCCATCCTAGACTGGATTAGTCAACTCCCAGCTGATCATAGACCCCTGCTTCTTGCTGAGACCAGAGCTGATCAGCAGACCTGTAGGCTAGAGAGCAATAATAAATGCTTATTATCTTAAGTCACTGAGTTCTAGGTTGTTGGCCTGTTGTGCAGCAATCACTAGCTGATAGATATGAGAACGATATTTATTGTCTTCCAGTTTTGTTGTGAAGAATAAGTGGGTTAAAGGATGTAAAAGAGCATTGAAAATAGAAACGTACAACAAAACACAACAAATTGATCAGACAAATGTCTCTTTTACAACTTTCCTTGGGCCAAAATGGGTATTAAGGAAAATACTTAAACAATGTTCAAGCCGTATTTGAGATCTGCTATTCAGCAATGACACGTGGATTTTATATCATAGGCAAAATCTCATTGATTCGTGACAGCTGCCTGACCTCTGAGCTATGAAAGATTGATTAGTTATATCTATGTTCAGGAGAAAAGATGAATTACTAGTGCTTTCTTTAGGCATAGAATGCACAACTGGTCTCTATTCTGCTTTTGTCCAACTTCCTCATTTTCAGATGAGAAACCGAGACTTTGAGAGAGACAAAGTCTTGGAAACACCGTTCAGAAAATTAGCAGCTGATATAAGTTTTTAATCCACCTCTTTTGATTAAGTCAGTCCAAGTTTTACACACTTATATGTAGTTTCAGAACACTGCATCTCAGGCAGTGTTTGCTATCTAATAATTTTTTTAAATAACTAATTCCTGTACATTAGAGATATCATTAATAAGAAACTTGAAACGTTGTCAAGTGCTCAGTCAGATCCTCTCCGACCTCTCACTCCTATGGTTTAAGCCTATGATA
>NW_007729917.1:204299-205757 GCF_000696425.1 Galeopterus variegatus
TTTTACACACTTATATGTAGTTTCAGAACACTGCATCTCAGGCAGTGTTTGCTATCTAATAATTTTTTTAAATAACTAATTCCTGTACATTAGAGATATCATTAATAAGAAACTTGAAACGTTGTCAAGTGCTCAGTCAGATCCTCTCCGACCTCTCACTCCTATGGTTTAAGCCTATGATAGAAAAAAAGATAAGAAAAGATGTGGAAGAGAAGCTCCCATCTTTCTCTTTCTTTCCCCAAGTGGAGTATGTTGACAGTGTGGTCCATTTCTGAGGATTATTTATGCAAGACTGACCATGATTGACAAATTCATCTGGAAAGATGCTGTGTCATCCCAGTGTCCTGGCTGCTGCTGATTTAAGTTTTCACCCTGTAACTAGTAGCGTGCAATGCAAGATGCAAAGACAGGGACTCCTAGAAGATCATTGACCGTGGGGGTATGTGGAAACCAAGGAGAGGCCAACAGGAAAACTAAGCCGGAAGAGTCAAACTGATTTTAGGCAAGAAAGTTTTAAATTTGAAGGGAGATAACAATTTTACAAGCATTCTTTTTGGTGTCCTCAAAAGATATGGGGCAGAAATTAGCCAGGTTTGGCTGAATGACTGTGATATTCGAGCTCCAGTGTGATAGTAGTTAACATAGTATATTACCCCGTTCAAGAAATCGGACCTCGGGACACACCGTAACATTTCCTCGGAGCAGGACTAACTTTATACAACAGGCGTGACAAAAGAAAACCATGACCAGGGATTCATCTAAGGTCTGTTTAGCCCAGAGAATAACACAGTGTCCTACGGGGCTTCCAAATCTGGATGGAATGAACTCTGGAGTAAAAGATTTAAGTATATTATTCTCAGCTCCCATTTAATCATAGGTTAGAAAGAGCAGATATTTCTGCCCTGTCATATAGTCTCACATTGGGAGAGCCTCATTCACCCACGTTATGGATTTCAGACGTGAAGATATCAAAGGGAATTTGCAGGCCACTTGGCAGGAGCCGTTTGTATATTGCATCTGATGGATCTGCCAAAGGGTGACAGACGTGTCCAGTGTCTAGCCCTGGCATCCACTCTTGCTCTTGCTTGGGTCCTGGCAGATGTCATGTCTTTCTCCAAGTGATGAAGTGGTAAAACCATTGACTTGGGATCAGACAGGCACGAATTTAATTCTTGCTCTGACACAAACTGTGTGACTTTGCTCAGTGTATTAAACTCTTGGAATTTTAGTTCATCATTTGTACAACATAGAAAATACCCTGTAAGTTTGCTTTAAACGTCAACAAATTGATGTAAGCAATCCAAGTAAGTAACGTATATATGTAAGAAAAACGTCGAATCTACATTGCGTGCTAAGTGATGTCAGTGCTCTTCCACCCAGAAGGCAAAGGTCATGCCTCTTCTATTCCTGCTCTCACTAATTGACAGAATGGAAGAAATTTGATAAATGATAACAAAA
>NW_007729917.1:207070-208618 GCF_000696425.1 Galeopterus variegatus
GTGAACTAACATCCTGGCAGCAGCTGACACCCACAATCTTTCCATCCCTCCCACCCAACTCTCCCAACCCCTGGCCCTAACCTTATCTAAGAATAGCCTGGAATATTGCTGCTTCTTTCTGATAACCATGGACCTTTGACATTTTTTTCTTATTAACCCCCATTATTATAATATTTTTAGAGACAAGGAAGAGTGATTTTGACCACAAAAATCAGGCTCGCTTTCAGATTCATTGACTTCTCTTTGTCCCATAACTTTTGGGGTCCCAATGAGTAAATCAATTAATTTATCTGACCCGGAACAAGTTAACTCATTTTTTCTGAACCTCAGGTTCCTCAAATGTAAAGAAATGGAGAAGACTAGATGAACTCATTACTGTTGGACCAATTCATAGGCCTTTTATGACTTAGTCTCATCCCCTTTCACAGCTCCACTTTCTGCAGAGGAAACCAGTTCATTCTTCCACAGGAACAGATACAACTGCTTGCCATGGGCAAGCAGCTGAGGGCAGACATAGAAAAGCAGTTCTAAGATCCTTTCCTCTTGGCATCAGCAAGTCAGTCACATATCAAGAAATCCCAGCTATCACATTTTCAGAACCCAGGTAGTCTACCCCTCAGTACATCAGTAGCTCCCTTTGGTAATGTCAGACTCCACTCTCAAATTCTGGGTTTGATCACACTTCCGTTTTCACATAGGTTGTCCACTATTTATTTATTTATTTTTAATTTTTGCCCCCAGCTCTTTACTCCAGATTGTGCTTACAAACTGTTTTAAAACCTCTGAGTGTACTTTTTAGGAACAGCTGGTCTGAGTCAAGGTCATTTCGGTTCCACGGCAGTGATTTAGCTCAGACTAACTGTTCTCTCCACAATTACCAGCTTGCCGCGGTCATCCTGTGGGACCCGTATCTGGCAGGGGAAAGTACATGGGCAGAGGGAGGAGAAAATATAGAAGAAACTGGCAGCCCCTGGATGACAGGTCTCCCCAAGAGAGCCTTCCCCAGATGGAACTGGCCAAGCTAGCCTTTCTTCTGACAGACGTTACTGGTTCCTGCTCCAGCCATGTGGCTCCTGACATGCTGTTTGCAAAGACCTGCAAGGTAGGTCTGTGGCCTCATTTCTCTAAGGATCTCCAGGGAAGCCAGCTTTCTTGGTGACTGCATAATTTATGTCATTCCCCTGCTTAAAGGCCCTCTATCATGGAAGGAATAAATGTAAACTTTTTAGGGCTGGTCGGTTAGTTCAGTTGGTTGGCTTGGTTGGTTAGTACTGGCCTGATCCCTGTAAAGGTCAGACACACACACACACACACACACACACACACACACACACACAAGATTAAAAAACCTTTTTGTCTGACCCACAAAACCAGCTTTCTCATCTATAAAATGGGAATAACAATACCTAAGTTGTAGGGTTGCTCTGAAAATTAAGTAATTCATTAAATGGGAGTAAACGAGAATTACCAGTTTTTGCTCTTCTTGGTTTTTTTCTTCCTACTTCCTGACCTGGTCCCCCTTCCTGAGTTACAGGCTTGTCTCCTGCT
>NW_007729917.1:209112-210508 GCF_000696425.1 Galeopterus variegatus
AGGTCAGACACACACACACACACACACACACACACACACACACACACACACACAGATTAAAAAAACTTTTTAGTCTGACCCACAAAACCAGCTTTCTCATCTATAAAATGGGGATAACAATATCTAAGTTGTAGGGTTGCTCTGAAAATTAAGTAATTCATTAAATGGGAGTAAACAAGAATTACCAGTTTTTGCTCTTTTTGGTTTTTTTTTTCTTCCTACTTCCTGACCTGGTCCCCCTTCCTGAGTTACAGGCTTGTCTCCTGCTGCTCACTTCAGTTATCCAAACCACCTGCACTCTTCAATTTTTTTCAATTTCGTGTTCAGACTGTACGTGTCCTTTCACACCCCACACCCCAGCACTTTCGTGAAACCCTCCCTCACACTCTCAAAGCACAGCTACTTTTCCCTTTGCCCTTCCAAGGCTCCACTGTCCCTATATAGTTCCATTTCTGTTTCTGGCATTTTGTCATTAGTGGTAATGATGATAATAGGTGTAATAGAAACTGTATTGTTCACTTTACAAATATTACCCTTACTCTTCAAGACAATCCTACAATTATTGATAATTAATCCTACAATTAATGATTGATATTAGCCTCTGTTTTAGATGAGGAAAATAAGGTTGACAGGGAATCATATTGTTACAATACACAGCCTAGACTGTAGCTTTGACGAACCTGTACTTCTCAGATGACTGTGTAGAGAGCTGGCCCTCAATAATGACAACTCATCACAGGCATGAATGACTCCTAAAAGTCTCCAGTTTGCTACTTGATTCTTTTCTCACCTGCATTGTAGGCTGCCCTCTCTCTTTTTTTAAAAAGGAGACATTTCTCTAACCCAGTTGTGTTTCAGTATCCATCATCAAAAATTACAGAGGAACTTGATTGATCATTCAAGTCAAACAGTTCCTGTATTACNCATCATCAAAAATTACAGAGGAACTTGATTGATCATTCAAGTCAAACAGTTCCTGTATTACAGTTGTGGAAACAGCCTCAGAAACATTCAAACCTTTCCTGAGGTTAAAAGTAAAGTAGTGAGAGAGCTGGAATTCCAATGGCAAGCACTTTATTTTCAATCTGGTGTTCTTTGCATGGCACTGTTTAACAGGTTTGGGGAAATGATTGATTCATTTTCCAATTGATAAAAGCTGGAGCACACCTAGAGAGGCTTTAACACCCAACACAGACATCACTTCCTCCAGGAAGCTGTCTGTTGAGAGCTAATTTAAGTCAATATGGCCATTTATATTTAGAATCTTTAGTAAATATTGGTATATTCCCCCAAATTAGAAGGTAGAAACTATGTGTCTGTTCTCTGCACAAGCTCAGCCAGGTGGTATACAATAAAAGTAAGTTTCAGACCAAATATTGCCACCCAAAGGAACATG
>NW_007729917.1:211068-213599 GCF_000696425.1 Galeopterus variegatus
AGCCAGGTGGTATACAATAAAAGTAAGTTTCAGACCAAATATTGCCACCCAAAGGAACATGTATAGTGAACCAGGCATATAACAATCTTACAACCAATTCCTATAAGCTTGTTAAAGTCTTGATTCTCTGTCAAGCATAGAGGTTTGACATGAAGCCTCTGCAGGAAAGACTTACCCCAAGGCAAGTGCAACAAATATTTTAATAGTAAGATCAACAATTATACTCCTAAGGTCCAGTGGCAGGATCTTCGGTTAATTGGGGTGATACAGCACCAAATGGAATTTTCATTCTAGGCCACTAGCATGAGGGGTTTAAGCAACTGGTTCATCAAATTCTCATTCACCAATTACCCAAGGGTCGATGTGAGGGCACAATTTATTCTAGCCAATAGCTAAGCACATATATTAAACATTGTACATTTTCACTAATAAAAACGTATTTTTAATGTACCTTATGGAATTGGCAACCCCTTTGAGCATAATATGATACCTGTATTTGAAATGCCTGCGTCTAGAGGATGAACCTCTCCGGGTAGAGGCCACCCACCACACCAAGCACCTAAGTTCTTCATTTGAAGTCTTTGGGTGTTAACTGATCCTCCTAGGGTATATTAAATAGATTTACATAGACATGCATCTTGTCTATTGACTAGTAAATCATAGATGATACACCTTTTTTGTACAAGATATACACACTGCAGCCTTTGTACCTCTCTGTTAGCAGATTCTGTCTCTGCTACCAGAAACTTTAGTTATTTCTGTTCTCTTAAGCACCCACCTGGCATGGTGACTGGCATAAAGTGAACAGGCAAGAAGTGCACATGACCTTTGAATAGATGACTAAATGAATGAAGAAATTAGAATGAGCAGATTTACAAATGATCACTCTAGCCTGCTGCCCCCATAGAGTTCATTCTGACAGAAAACAAAGCAAAAATCGTAGAGAAGAAATTCATGTCTCTTACGTCACAGCCCATGACACAGAACTGGGTGAGAAAAGCTAAAACTCCATATGAAGTGAGGCTCTATTGTATCTGACTTTCTCCTCCATTAGGGAGGCCAATACCCCTGGGAGAGCCAGTGCTGCAAGGTAGGCTGACCTCACTAGGAAAGGCAGCATCTTTGTGGTGAGCTGTGACATGCAGCTGCAGAGTGTGTTGGGGCAGAAAGGAGGACCAGGCAGTAGACAATTTGCCCATCCAAAACCAACTTTGCCCATTCTGTTTGCTTTGTTTCAAAGTCTGTTTCTATTGCCACCCAGGCATATAAACTGGCCTTCAGACTTTACTGCATGTCCTGAAATGAAGGGTTCTCACTATCTAATTTGCATTCTAAATAGGTGCACAATTGATTCACAAAACCTCGATGCTGCTTAACAGAACAAATGAATCATTTGTTTTCCAAATTACGGGGAGCTTTGAGGTCAGGAAGCCTGGGCAGCCACAGAGCCGCTCCCCTCAGAGGCACAGACAAATGCACACAAGCAGCCCCCAGCTCTGGGATCCAATTCCATGTGAGTGGTCAGTGCCATCATCCTCTTGGCAACACTCAGGGGACCCAGGGTATTATCATGCTCGAGCCAACATATGGTACACATCTTATTAACATAATCACAGGACTCCAGCAAGCTGTTTTCCAAATAATTTGTGCCCCTGTGAATAACCATCTCTTTTCCCAGCCTCTGCTTAGCTCTGGAAGGGATGATGTGTGCACATCTTCTTTGCCCAGTGGACTCCAAAGGAATCTTGCCAGTGTTTATAATACCTGGAAAACCCTTCTGCAAATAACACCCAAGCCACACTGAGCAGATTGAAGCCAAGAAGCTCAGTTCCGCCTGACAGCTTTTCCCCAAGTGGTTATTTTTGCAGTTGGTAAGAAAGAAGGGCTCCTGAACACAAGATTTATACCAGTCTTAACTTAGACATTTTTTATGGCTGTTTAATGAAAGGTTATTTTTTACATTTTCTGAAGAATAAAGTAAATTCAATTTGTCCATTTGGAAGTCTCTTTCTTTTTATGCTGGTCAGTGACAAGTTTAAAGAAAAAAGAATGAGAATAGTAATAAAGGTGGGTCATAATTATAAAACGCACATGCAACTTGGTCTCTGTTCAGCCAAGCACCTCCTTCCCTCACCCCAATCTCTACCTTTCCAGTCCTTCCAACCATGAACACCAATGATTGCAGGAGATTCTTTAGCCAATAGTGACCTGGGAATCTGGTCTGGAAAATAGGAAATATATTAGGGATATACCTTTAAGATGAAATGACAGGCTTCATTCAACCTTCAGAAGAAATATCTGTTACTCATTCTTGAAAGTTAAAGGGAAGCTCAACAGGGACATTATATTCACCACCAGTACAGGAGAAATGGGAACACAGAAGAAGAAACTAATATTTGTTAAGTACTTGTGGAAAATAATCAAACACCACCAAAATGAGAAAAAGCAAAGTCTATTTACTTAGAGCTTGTTAGAGCAAGGGAGTCAGCCACCTCTATGTTTGGCAGAGACCCATGGGCAGGCAGGGAGTG
>NW_007729917.1:214401-216334 GCF_000696425.1 Galeopterus variegatus
ATTTTCCATTTGTATATGCACTCTCTTATACCAAATGCTAGCTATGGTAATTTCATTTAATCTTCACATCAATTCTATTAAAAACAAACAAACGTTGTTTCACTGTCTCAGAAAAGAAGAAACTAAGGTAAGCTGTTCAAAGTTATAGAACTAGTAAGTGGTGGGACTAGGGTTTGGATGCTGGGACGTCTGACTCCAAAGCCCACACTCTTTCTACAATCCCATGCAGCCTCATTGGCTGAGGTGGAAATGTGCACTCCTGGAGGGCAGTGTTGGGATCATCTGCAGAGACCAGAGAGATTTAACTGGTATATAACCAGTTTTTCTGTTTCTATAATATTCAGTCCAGTGTGGCTTTGATATAACCTTTACTTCTATCAGGTAATAACTGGAGACTATGCCTCAAAATTTACACTAAGATGTACGGTTCTAAGTTACAATGAATACCTAGCCAAGTAGGGAATGCCTAAAGCAGAAGTCCTTATCTCAGATAACATATGCCATTAAAAACTTTTTTAAAAATTGAATTTTAATAAACCAAATAACGTTTTAAGCTGCATTAGTAGAAAACAGTATTTTCAAATTGAAGGTCATGAATATTTATCCCTGTTTTCTTCTAATATTTTTACCGTTTTAGGTCTCACATTTAATATTTGATCAATTTTGAGTTAATTTTTGTATATTATGTGAAGGGCTCAACTTCATTCTTTTGCGTGTGGCTCTCCAATGGTCCCAGCACCCTGCTGAGAAGACTGTTCTTTTCCCATTAATTGCCTTGGCACCACTGCTGAAAATCGATCGACCGTACATGTATGGGTTTATTTCAGGCCACTCAATTCTACGCCATTGATTTATATGTCTATCTTAGTGCTGGTCCCAAACTCACATCATTGTCATTTACGCGCAGTAAGTTTTAAAATCAGGAAGTCTAAATTCCCCCACTTTGTTCTTATTTTTCAGGATTGTCTTGGCTATTCTGAGTCTCTTGTGGTTTCATTTGAATTTTAAAATCAGCTTTTAAATTTCTACAAAGAAGGTTGGAATTCTGATAGGGATTGTGTGGAATTTGTCAATTGTTTGCAGAGTGTTGCCATCCTAACACTGTTAATTCTTCCTATCCATTATCCTGGGACTAACTTCTTTCTAACTTCTTTCAACAATGTTTTATGATTGTTCAGAGTATAAATTTTGAAAATCTTTTGTTAAATGTAATCCTAAGCATTTTATTCATTTTGATACTATTGCGAATGGAATTCTTTATATTTTCAGACTGTGCATTGCAAATGCATAGAAATATAATTGATAATTGATTTTGTGTATTAATCTTATATCCTGCAGCCTTGCTGAACTCATTTTTTTAATTCAGTAGTTTTTCAAAGTCTTTAGGATTTTCTATACAGAAGATAAAATGTTTTTTGTTCCTCCTTCACTGCTTTATTTTGCATTAGGAGTATATTTTTTTCTAATGTAGTTTTTAATTTAATTGATTATGTTTCCACTATACTGTTTGAGTTCTTTTATAATGGTTATTCTATGGTTTACCATATTTCAAAAAAAAAAGTTTGTGGAAAAATGGAATTGGAAGATAGTACAAATCTGTCCATGAACTTCTTTGAAGTACACTCTCATAATCTTAACTCATCAGAATCAGCTTTAGGTTTATATTAGCTCAATTCAAATGATATATAGAAATGCTGCTCCTGTATTCTCTTTCTCATCTTTCTGTGGTATTATTTTTATGCATATTACATCTATTAATGTTACAAACCCAACAACACATTATTATAATTATTTCCAATGTAGTCATTTTCTTAACCCATTAGAGATTTGCATTCATTCACTTCCTTCATGGTATTATTGAAAAATACATTACACACACCAATATATTTCTATAGGTTAGAGGCCTAATAATGCTTTATATACATATTATTTT
>NW_007729917.1:217405-218573 GCF_000696425.1 Galeopterus variegatus
AACACTGAGGGTTGCGATCCATTGCCAGTCACGAAAAAAGACAAAAAGGAAAAAAAAAATATATATATATATATAATTATAATTATAAATATATACTGTCTTTTATAATTATATTTACCATTTTTCATATGGATTCTAATTACCAGCTGCTTTCAGCCTGAAGAACTTCTGTTAGTATTTCTTGTTAAGTAAGGTTTGCTAGAAATACATTATCTCAGTTTTTGTTTATCTGGGAAAGTCTTTCTTTTGCCTTCATTTCTGAAAAAGATCTTTACTGAATACAGAATTCTTGGTTGACAGATTTTTTGGTTGAGGGCTTTGAATATATTATCCCACTGCTTTCTGGAGTCTATTGTTTCTGCAGAGAAATCAGCCATCAATCTTATTGGGGTTTCCCTATAAGTGGTGCATTATTTTTCCCTTGCTGCTTTCAAGGTTTTCTCCCTGTCTCTGACTTTCAGCATTTTTAGTACAATTTGTCTGTTTGTGAATCTCTCTATTTGTTTTTCTATTTGGATTTTCTTGAGCTTCCTAAATGTATAGGTTTTTCAATAAATTTGGGAAGTTTCTAGCCATTATTTCTTTGAATAATTTTTTCTTCTCTTCTCTCTCTCTTCTCTCCTTCTGGTAATCCCATTATGCATTTCTTGGTGCAATTAATCATGTCCCACATTTCTCTGATGCTCTATTCATTTTTTTTCTCTGTGTTCTTTGGCCTGCATAATTTCTATTGAATTATCTTTAAGTACACTACTTCTTTCTCCTGCCCGTCTGAATCTACTATTGAGACCCTCTAGTGATTTTTTAACTTTAGTTATTGTACTTTTCACCCCCAGAATTTTCATTTGGCTCTTTTTTAAAAAATACTTTCTATCTCTTTATTGGTATTCTCTATTTGGTGTGACATTGTCATCATACCTTCTTTTATTCTTTAATTACACTTTTCTTTAGTTCTCAAATTTATTCATAATGGCTACTTTGAAATCTTTGTTAAATCCAAAATATAATTTTTCACATAGGCAGTTTCTGTTGCCTACTTTTTCTCTGTATATAGGTCATATTGTCTTCCTTCTTTGCATGCCACATATATTGTTGTAAAATTGATGTTTTAGATAATATAGTGTGGCAACTCTGGGTACTGTCCACCCAGCCCTCTCTCCACTCCCCA
>NW_007729917.1:219911-223085 GCF_000696425.1 Galeopterus variegatus
CTGCTCTTTCCAAGAAGAAAGCCCACTGGCTGGGAGCTCTGGAGAGAGGAATCACTGTGTTCACAGATACAGCAGCCTGGAGTGAAGGCTCCACCTCACTGAGCCAGAAACGGGGAGGCAAAGAACGGTCGTGATTCAAATACCAGGCTCACATTTTTTTAACCACATTTTTGTAGATATTCTTGCATAGATATTTCTTAATTTGCTGTTTGCCCTTAGAACTTTTCCCAGAGACATGGTTTTTATTATTCTTTTTCTTTTATAATTTTCACCAGTTTCACTGGGGGTGGGTCAGTGAAGCTCCTTGTGCTGTCACGCTGCAAGTCTATCTGCTTTCCTCATATTATCTTGCTCTGTTCTCTGTCCCTAGTTGTTCCCAGACATATCCACAATTTAGTTGTGACCTATGTGCAGATGAATCACAACTTTATATTTCCAGATCAGACTTCTCTTCTGATCTCTAGACTTATATGTCCAGCTGTTTGCTTGTCTTATTCTTTCAACTCAGTATGATTAAATCCTAATTCATGACCTTACTCCTACCCCTACTTCTCCCAACAAACCTAGACCCCGTGAAGTGTTTTCTATTGCAGTGAATAGTAGCTGTGTAAGCATCAAATCTTTACTTCCTGGTCTCTGTTTAAAATCAAATTCTATTTATTTTCTCAGCTCTGTTTGCTTTTGCACATTTCTGTTCCTACCACTCTAACCGTTATGTTAGTTTGCTAGAGCTGCTATAAAAAAATGCCACAGACTGGATGGTTTAAATAACATTTATTTTCTCACTATTCTGAAGGCTAGAAATCTACGATCAAGGTATCGGCAGGTTTAGTTTCTCCTTCTTTGTTTGCAGATGGTTGCTTCTTGCTATGTCCTCACGTGGTTATCCCGCTGTGCACATGCATCCCTGGTTCTTTGTTTTGTGTCCAAATTTTCCATCCCTAAAAGGACCTCAGTCAAATTGGATTAGGATCTACACCAAAGGCCTCGTTTTAACTTAATTGACTCTTTAGAGGCCCTATACTCAAATACAATCACATTCTAAGGTACTGGGGGTAAGGGCTTTAGTATATCAATTTTGAGAGGACAAAATTTAGTCTATAAAAAGCCCTATAACCCATGCTCCACTTTGTTTGGCCTGTCAAGCCCAGCTCTACTATTCTATACTACAAATTGCAGTTGGGGTGATCTTTTGAAAAATCTAATGAACAATGAATATGTGTAGAGCCTTTCCATGGCTTCTATTTACCTTAGGATCAAGACATAGCCCCCGTCAAGACTTACAAACTTGGCAGCGCAGAACAGTGTTCACAATAGTCACCTCTCGAGTTTGACTGCTGGATTAAAATTCTAGCTTTCCTACTTACCATCCCTTAACTTGATAAGTCGGTTATTTTATTTGTCTTAGCCTCGATTTCTTCATCTATTAAATAAAAATTTATTTAGTATAAATTAATAATAGTTTTAAAAATTCTTTGATATGGATTAAATGACTTAACCCATGCAAAGTTCTTAGCACAGAGTAAAAATTTTACAACAGGTAATTTATTATTATTTAGCTCTATATTTACTGACTTATTCTTACCTTGTACCTTTCTCCTTATTTCTATAGTTCTACCACAATCTCATTTTAATTCTTAGAAATATATGCCAGAATACATTATTTTTGCCTATTCCAGAATGTCATATGAACGAAATCATATGGTATGTAATCTTTTGAGACTGGGTTTTTTCACTTAGCATAATAAAATAGCATTATGCTATTAAAAACTTTTGTGAACAAGTTTTTGTGTGAACATAAGTTTTTATTTCTCTAGTATAACTACCTAGAAGTGGGATTGTTGGGTCATATGGTGTAAGTTTAACTTTGTGAGAAATTGCCAGACTTTTCCTGAGTGACTATACCATTTTTTTATTCTCACCATCAAACTGTGATAGCTCCTATTGTTCTGCATTGTCACCAGCATTTGTTATTCCCTCTCTCCCCCCCCCGTGTGTGTATGTATATATATTTGTTTTATTTTTTATTTATTTTATTATTTGTTTAAAACAAATATATATGTATATATATTTGTTTTATTTTTTATTTTAGCCATTCTAATAAATGTAATGGTATCTCATTGTGGTTTTAATTTGAATTTCTCTAATGACTAATTATGTTCAGCATCTTTTAATGTGCTCATTTGCCACCCACAACTTCCTTGGTTGAAGTATCTATCCAAATATTTTGCCCATGTTTTTATTAAGTTGATTTTTCACTGTTGTGATTTTTAGAGTTTTTGTATATTCTGAGATATGTTGCAAATGCTTTCCCCAGTTTCTAGTTTATCTCCTAACAGGAACTTTAAAGAGCAGATGTTTTTAATTTTGATGATGTCCGTCTTATCATTTTAAAAAAATCAGTCATGTTCTTGGTGTTCTATCTAAGAACTCTTTGCTTACCCAAGGTCATGAAGCTTGACTCCTATGTTTTCTTCTAAAGGTCTAATTATGTTTTAAGTCTTAATTATTCTTTATCCCTCATGTGATATGTCACTTTCTCAAGGAAGCCTTCTCTGCCCAGACAAGATCAGATTCCTGTGTTATATATCTCTAGATCATTTTGTGCATTTTGTTCATATTTATCCCAGTTTATAATTACACATGCTGTGTGATTATTTGTTAAATGTCTGTGTCTGCTGATCCTCCTGACTATAACTCCTCGGGTTCTGTTCCTCCTTACCATTATGTCTCTGAACATAGCACAGCTTACTTCATAGAAATTAAATGAATGCATGAAAGGGAGAATAGTAAGTGTGTAGGTGTCACTACAAACCACAGAGGACTGTATGAAGAGAAAGTTAGTGTTCACATCTCAAGTTCCTTGGCTACTAGAGCTCAACAATTTTTCAGAAAAAATGATGTCCAAGCTGAACTTTTTACCATGTTTCTGCTCGAGCCCATTTTAGAGGATAACCTAGGGTAAGACCACAAAGACAAAGAAAGAGGGCTAACTTTTTTTTTTTTTTTAGGGCTCTTTGTGCAAAAAATTTAAAAATGAGGCTCAAGGGAGTTAGCCTCGACCTTGACCAAGGTCACTCTTCTAATAAATTGAGAAACTGAGACATAGCCCAAAGCATAAATCCACACTCAGAGCTTTCTTCCTATTCTGTGCTGCCTTCCTCACCTTGTGCC
>NW_007729917.1:223371-228714 GCF_000696425.1 Galeopterus variegatus
AAGCATAAATCCACACTCAGAGCTTTCTTCCTATTCTGTGCTGCCTTCCTCACCTTGTGCCTTGGCAAATAAAGACACATGGTTAACGCAGACTTAAC
Source organism: Galeopterus variegatus (assembly GCF_000696425.1). Classification (NCBI taxonomy): domain Eukaryota; kingdom Metazoa; phylum Chordata; class Mammalia; order Dermoptera; family Cynocephalidae; genus Galeopterus; species Galeopterus variegatus. The sequence continues at coordinate 223,470 of NW_007729917.1, forward strand.
AGTTATCTTTCAAAGTACTATTCAGCCATAAAAAAAGCATGAAATTCTGCCATTTGCAGCAACATCGATAAGCTTTTAGAGAAAATTTATATTAAGTGAAATAAGCCAGGCACAGAAAGAGAAATACTACATATTCTCATTCAAATGTGGAAGCTAAAATAGTTTGTTTCACAGAAGGAAAGAGTAGAACAGTGGTTCCTAGAGACTGCTTAGGGGAAGGATGAGGAGAGGGTGGTAAATGGATACAAAATTGTACAGAGATAGAAAATAAGATCTAGTGTTCTATAGCAATATAGGGAGACTAAAGTCAACAACAAATCATCGTATAACTTCAAGCACCTAGTAGGGAGGATTTTGAATGTTCCCAATACCGAGAGGTGACAAATGTTTGAGGTGATAGCTATGCTAATTACTCTGAAATGATTTCACACTATACATATGTACTGAAATATCACATTGCACTCTATAAATATATACAATTATTATGGGTCTATTAAGAAAAACTAAATTAAAAAGGAAAAAAAAGCCTATGAATTGTCAGAATGTACCAATATATGTACTGAAATATCACATTGCACTCTATAAATATATACAATTATTATGGTTCTATTAAGAAAAACTAAATTAAAAAGGAAAAAAAAGCCTATGAATTGTCAGAATGTACCAATCCGAAGGCCTATCAGATGCATCCCGGGAGAGTTATAGACTGTTGTTCCTTTTTTCTTTTCAGATGTTCCATGGGAGAATAATAAAACATCTTAATAGAAAAATGTCAGTTTTGGTTCATACTCTGCCCTACCTCCTCGGCTGGATGCTATAGTCACCCTGAGTTATCTGATATTGAAGAGAGCTTCAAGTCATGTCCGAAGATGAGAGACCCTAGAAAAGCTGCTTCTAATGGCAAGAATATGGACAAGATCTTAAACCTTACATAAACTATTAAACCTTATATAAACTAAGCTAGTTAATATCTATATAATACCCACTTCTTAGGGTGATTTTGTGGCATAAGTGATGAAGTATATAAAACAAAGAGCATAATGCCTCACACTTACAGAGCTCGGCAAGTGACAGCTTTCTTTTTCCTTTCCCCAGGACAATACAGGCTGCCATCACTGATAAAAGGTCTCTGCAAAAGAGGCCCACAGGAAGGAAAAAGAGGCATTGCCCTGACTTGCTCGTCCCTCAGCCAACTCCCATGATATTGTTGAGAATCCCTGATAGGAAGACTCACTTGTTACCATGGGGCTATAGCCAAGTCCAGCAGCAAGAAGGAGGCTTCCCTCTCAGGTTCGGAAGATAATATTGCTCAGCAATCTTCCAGCCACTCCAGTGTTCCAAGCCTGAGTCCGATTTATGTCCTAGGAATGGCTAGAGACCATAGGCCTTTGTAGGTAAGGTTTTTCAGGCAGGAGGTTTCAGCACAAATTCAACCATGGCTCAGTTATGTTCAGGGCCAAGTCCTCTTCAGATGGAAACATTTCCAAGTTCTCCATACCGTCTGTTCTACAAATAGTTCATCCTTGGAGGTACTACCTACAGTCTGGCATGAATATGCTAAGAAAATGCTTCTCAAACATTAGATGCACACAGATCCTCTGGGGATATTATTAACAAGCAGATTTTTATTCAGACTGAGTCTGCATTTTTCACAAGCTCCTTGGATCACACTTTTGAGTAACAAATCTCTAAGACTCTGGTGCTCATACTTGAGTGAGTAACAGAATCACTTGGAGGCTTGTAAAATACAGATGACTGGGCCCCGTTACTGGAGCATGTGATTCAATAGGTTTAGGGTGTAGCCTCCCAATTTGCATTTCTAATAGGCTCTGACCTGATGCTGATGCTGTACTTTCGGAATCACCGCTCTAAGCCTTACACAAAATGGCCATTGTGAGGCAGACTTTCATATTCACATGATTCACCTGAACTGATATGTCTGCACTTGTGCACTGTTCTACTTCCCGTGACCTGCTTCCAATCCTACACTTTTTCTGGCATCACACTTACCTTCTTCCTCTATTTTAGTAGGGTTAGGGTTAGGGTTAGGGTTTTAGTAGAGGAAGTCCTCAGAGTAGCCTCAGTGTCCTGACTACTGCAGCTTCTGACTGAGAGCTTCAACTCCCTTGCCCAAAATCTACAAGTGGGAGGGATCATGGAGAGCATGGATACTGGATGGCATGTTTCTCTAAAGGGCTGTCTTTGCAGACTAGCTATCATATTGTTCCTCTGTCCCAACAAATTAGACAACACAATTAAACAGAAACACTCTCAAGAGAAAGTACTATCCTACTGTTCTAAGGAGAACAATAGAAAGAACTCCTAAAAGGGACAGTAATAAACTAACCCCATCATATCACCCAGCAGGGGCTCTGTCCTGTGTTCCATCCCTATTTTTACCTTCTTTTCTCATTTTGTCAGTGAACACTGGGAGAAGATGGGATGGAGACATCATATGTCCATGTATTGAATAAAAGCTAAAGTTATGTCCTTTTAACCTCTCCCATCCTCTGGCCCCGGATGTCTCTACCAGAACCCAGTCCCCATTTCAGCTCTAAAATGCCAAATAAGACATGTCACTGTAATACTAGATGGCTGCTGGCAACTATTGAGAGAAGTGACAGACATTTCTACTCTAGGCTTTTAATGTGGAATCACTTCATTCTGTCAAATCTGTCTGCACTTGACCTTTCAGTGAAAAGCAGGTAGCTCTGTTAATAAGCCTCTTCTGGAGAAGGAATAAATCCACACCCATTGCTCCATCTTCCCCACTGGCCATCGCTCAGGCCTCAGGATATACCACACTCGGTGCCATTTCATGCACATACACAAGCAGGTTTCCCTCAAAATGTATGTACAGACTCAACTGGCAGTGGAATTCTCCATATCAGAGAAATATTACAAAGTGAAATATTTAGCTCCCAGCCACCTCTTGATAATCTTAATTATTTTTCTCCCTGGAGAGTCAAATGGAGTTGGTAATTATAGAAAAGAAAGTGATAAAGATCCTCTATTTATTTTCCCAACAACCCTTCTCAGACTAGCCAATCAAATCTTTATTAGGATCTCTGGCTTAAAGCAGCATATCAATTTTGAAGGGATTATATATTAATAAGACATATGTTACTAATTTTATGAATAATTAACATTTGAAATAAATGACAAACCCCTCTATATCACCTTCTATGTACCAAGTAGTAAATGCCTCAAGTGCCTTATGTATAATAATTAATTTAATTCTTACAACAATGGAATAAATTAGGCGTTATTATTAGTTCCATTTTAAAGAAAGATTAAGTGTCTCACCAGGATCACACAGCTATCGAGTGCTAGAGGCTGGATTCAAACAGCCTCTCTGGCTTATTACCTTTTGCATTTTACATTTCCAAAATCATTTGCATACCATCTACCTGATTTAAAAAGCAGAGTATTTTTACATTTTGCAGGTAAGAAAGGTAAGGTTAGGAGTAGCTATGTATTATCACTCAGTTTTGTGCAGCACATTTCTGGAGTTAATTCAAACCCTCTCCTTACAGAAACATGTTACAGGCATCTGGAATTTTTTTAATGTATGTCTCCCTTTCTTTTCTGGTATAGAACGGAAGTCTTGGTCTCATCTCCCCAAACTTTGTCGTACGTACTTTGTACCTGTTCTCATCACCGTAGAATTTACCCCTCCAGTTGTAATTTTTAGTTTATTCATCTATCTCCCCCCTTCTCCTCACCACACACATTATAAATTCCTCTGGGACAAGAGATGCTTGACTTTTTCTCTTTCCCCCATCTTAAGACAGTTCTCCTAGGTTGTGAAATGTGTCAGAAAAGACTACATTTTCAGCAACTAGGAGTAGTGGAGACAAAGCAGAACTCTGGGGTCAGCTAGATCTGGGTGAAATTGTAACTTTTGCAATTTGACATTTTAGTTCTTTGAACTACAGCCAGACAAGTTATTTTTTTCTAATAGGCCATATCCAGATATTTCCTGATATTTTAAGCAGTATGATGAAAACGTTCAAGTAAAATGTTCCATCTGCTCTGACTGGGAAGTATTCCAGGTGATCTGACAAGGAAGAACAGAACTGTCTCCTGGCGCCTGTTTCTTCTCAGTGGTGCCGTCTACTCCAATAGTAACAGGTGTGCTTTGGATGTGTTGGTGGGGGAGAGGTATGATTACAAGCAGGAAGAAAACTGTTTCCCAGGACAGATTGTCTTTCCACAGAGCTGGCTTCTCCAAATGCAAACTGGTCTGCAGTGGTGTTAACCAAAGATGAGCTACTGTCCCCAGTGCTGGACATCCTGGTGGGGTCTCCAGAGCCAGAATTAGTGACTGGGCCAATGAGAAAAACACCTGGAATGTCACCCAATGTTGGCTGGATACTGACAGGGATGCCAAAGGTGGAATACTGGGAGGGCAAACCCACGGAAACTGATGGCGTTGTGCTGCCAGGAGGTGATTGGGATGCAAGAGAGGTTAAGTCTGGAGCTTGTGCTAGGGATGCCGAGTTTCCAAAAGGGAAAGGGTTTTCGCAGCTGGTGGCTTCAGTCTGCAGTCCATTAAGACTGGTGGAAGACTTGAGGAGGGGTCTGTAAAAGCAAGGGAGGAGACTCCACACACATAGGTGTAGGTGAGTCCATTCTGCAGGAGGAAGGCTTGAAGGAGAGGGCTGAGGTGCTAGGAGGTATGGGGAGGTCAGAAGTAGAAGACACAGCTATGACTGAGGGAATGGAGTGCAAAGGGTCCCTATGATCCTTTCTAAGTTGAACCACCAAATATGGGCTTGAACCTAAAGAGAGATTCCACAAGGAGAACAGAAGATGGTGAGGTAACATCTCATTTCACAACCAATATCTTGTAGCGGGAAGGTACATGGGCAGACAGGACTGGGGCCCTGGCACACAGGTCAGCCAAGTCCACTGACTGGGATTGTGTGCTTGTGGCCATTATCTGCAAATGATAGTGGCCGCGGGCAGGGAGTCTGCTGTCTCCTTCCCAAGCAGGGAGAAAGAGTTGACAGGCTGAGTGGCACTACAGCCCAAAGTGGGCTTTGTCATATCCTCCAAGACCTTGTGATTCCATTGGCACTCAGCTGTCTTCTCCAAGTCCAGGTCCCAGCAATGTCTATACCAGGATGCTTATGACCACAGCAGCACAGGCAGCATCTGCCCTCTACAGGACCTTCAGCTGGAAGATGTGGTGGAGAATTCTTCCTTGACAAAGTCTCTGAAGACTCCCCCCCCCCCCCCC
>NW_007729917.1:229166-232575 GCF_000696425.1 Galeopterus variegatus
CCCCCCGAATCTTCTTTCCTGACTCAGCAAAGCTGGAGGGCTTGGGCCCAAGGCCTGCATCCAGCACTTCTTGTGTTCACCTCTTGGGCAGCAGGGAGTGGGGTGCAGGTAGCTAGAGTGCTCTGCTGAGGCTGGTTTCCTCCTGCAAACCTAAAAGACACCTTCAGCAGGGTTTATGAGCTGGCTATTGTGCTGCCTTTGGTGAAGGAGCTCGGGGCCTATGGTCTTCATGCAGCACCTCCTTTTGTACCTTAGCTGTCTTCTGAGAGGTTGGAATTGAAATTTCCCTTCAGAGGCCCAAGACTGTCTCCGGAGGCCTAGATGCTGATAGTACACTCCCACTGCCATGTGAGGCCTCTTCTCTGATCGACCTCCTCTTTCGTTATGCCTTTCTGGCACTTTCTTAGGGCTCTTAGCTCAGTCTCGTTTAGTCAAAGATCTGGAGGGAAAGGGTTGACTAGAGGGCTCCAGCCCCATAGAGGCCTTTGGCAGCTCGCAAGGCAAAGGGAGGAAAGTCCATTTGTGCCCTGGAGTAGGAATCTTTACGGTTCCTGAGTGGCCAACCATCTTACAGTTGCCAACAGACACCACCTGCTTTTTTGGAGAGTCCCACCCGGAAACCAAAGGAAGGATCCCCAGAGAGGGGCAGTGAGACTGCCGGATGGGATATCGCCTCCCAAGGGCGACGTGTACAAGGACTTGCGAAGAGGGCCAGGCAGGCTCGGGGCAGCGGGCGGCTCGGGCCACACGGCTGGAGGCGCGGGGTGCAGCCTGCTGAGGCGCTTGCCCATGGAGAGCTGTCTGTGCATCACACGACCCTCGCAGGGCAGAAGGACACTCGCAGAGGTCTCCGAGCGGCCGAGCACGCACGCATGGGTCGCACGCTGGTGACGTGTCCTGGGATGCGTGACGTAGAAAGAACGCGCCAGCAAAGGGAGAGAAGAAAATGCGCCAAACGGCCAGCGGCAGCCCTCGCGAGATCCCTCAGCACCTATTTGCCGCCCAGCCTCTGGTGACACCGGTCTTCCTTCTCGGGTGGTGGAAATGGCTCTGTCTCAATTAGGTCGGTGGGTACTCAAGGGTGTACATTTGTCAAAATTTACCAAACTGTGTCTTTCGAATGGGTGTCCTTATTTTATGTAAAATTTACCTTTCAAAGGTGGATTTGAAAAACGTTTGATGCACGAGTACGCAGAGTATCATTTTAACGTCATTGTGCTGTGGACAGATATCGCTACGCAGATGAAAATGACAAAAACCGTGCAAAGAAGGCGAAAGCTTGTTCATAACTGTTCTAATACGTTTTAGAGATTCTGTCGTAAAAGGTTCACGTTAACGCAGTGGCGTGGCAGGCCATGGGAAGGCAGAAGAGGGAGGCAAGACAGGAGGGAAAGCAAAGCAGCAAGCGGGCCGTGGTGGAGGAAAGGCTGCGGGAACGTGTGCACCAAAGGGCTGGCCCTTCTCAGTGTCCATTCCAACATTCACCGAGGAGAAGGCCATGGAACATGAGACACCAACTACAGGGACAGTGCCTAGACGGTGGGACCGCGATTGAGGCTGGGCCAGTCAGATCTCACCCTGGATCAAGCCAATCTGCACAGGGAGAGAAGGGTTCAGTGCTTAGAGAGAATCACTTATGGGTGGGGCTGCCCTGGCTCCTCTCAGCTAGCAAGTCCCTGGACCCCAGATTACATAGATACCCCTCCCTCCACCACCACCACCAACACTGATAGGTGTGCTCAGGACACTGCCTCCTCCGGATTGACACTCTGCTAAAATAAAACCGAAATCAATATGCTTTAGAAGATTGTTAAAGAACCCAGGGTCTCATAGCATATTACAGGTATTCGAAATGTCCAGGATGTAATCCAAAATTGTTATATGAAGAAAAAGCAAAACCTAACACTTAGCAGATGCAAACCTTGAAATGACACAAATGCAAGAATTATGATACAAAGCCTTTAAAGACATGATCATAACCTTGTTCTAAGACATAACGGTGGCCGTTCTTGAACAGAATGGAAATATAAAACTCCTCAGCAAAGAAATAGTAGGTACAAAAAGAACTTAATGTGAAAACTGTAAGTTATAATAAAGTAAACTTTAAAATGCTGTATATTGACTCAATAGCAAAATCACAGAGAAAAAAACATCTTGAAGATAGATTAATAGAAATCATTCAATAAAAGTACAAGGGAGAAAAGAGAAAAAATCACAGATACTTAGGGACCTATGAGGAAAATATCAAAAAGTCTTAACATTTCAAGCCATCAGTGTCCCACGGGAAAAGAAGGAAGGGGGTTACAAATACAGAAAGGTGGAAAACTAAAATGAATCCTGTAGTGTTATTTTAGAAATGAAGATAATCAGTAAAAGGTTAGAATTTTAATATACACGATTCGTGTCTTAGCTTGGGCTGCCATAACAAAATATTGGGTGTCCCTGATAGTCGACCAAGTTCATCTTTCCCTACCCTTGATTTCTAATCAAGTTTCTCTTCTCCCTCACACTTGATACTTAACCAAAGTCCTCAGCAGTTTCCCATCCTCTCCCTCACCGTGCCCCCGCCTGTAAGTCTCCACTGATCCTTGTTTTGTGTTTGAGACTGAGTTCAGTCTCCCCCCCACTGCCGTAGTTTCTCCCTCACAGCAATAGTCCTGTATAATACTTTCTTGCTCCTTTTGACGAGTATTAGAACAGTTCCTCTTTAACAGTAGTAAAGGTGGCAATTTAAATCTTTGAGGAAGTGGAATTTTTTTTAAAAATTGGGTGTTGGGGGATGAAATATTTAGACAACTGACTTTACTTATTCACACCACAAATGATGTTGATGATGAAAATCAAATTGAACCATATTTTATACGATAGGCTAAAATGTTTATTACTTTATATACCACAGGTAAAACTAAATTTCAAATGAAATACACATGAAAAAATAGAAACTTCATTTTAAATCCAATATTAATTAAAACTTAGTTGACTAGAGCACAAGATTTGGTATTAGGAGCCTTGAGAGGCTGTAATACTTTAGAGAATGTAAAGCCCTGAATTAATCATTAGCCTTTGCTTGAATAGATAAGAAAGATTAGCGATTATTTACATACCAGTTACCCATAAATATACTGTGTGTTACTGTAAAATTTAGTTTCTGCCTAAGCCTGTTTATTAAAAGAGGCAAAGAACTTTCATAATGTGCATTTTAAAAAGAAAAAATAATCCCCAGGACTGTTTACTTCTAACTTTGTCATTATGAATATTTAATATAAGAAACTATGAGTCAGAAAGTTTCTTATAGAAAAATGTGTTTGACCACATCGAGTTGTAAACTGTTTTTCATAGGAGCTTATGCTTATACTTACACATTTGTGATGACTATTCTGCTAATTATACAAAGGTACTTCAAAAAGTT
>NW_007729917.1:234193-236466 GCF_000696425.1 Galeopterus variegatus
GGAGCGCCGCCGTGCTTCCCAAGCGGCGCACTATCCAGTGCGCCACCGGGCCGGCCCGACACTGCATTTTTAAAATGAATGGAGTTGATTTATATACAACAGTATGGAAAGAACTTGAAAACCTAATGTTGAGCAAGAAATGCAGGTTGCATAAAGATTAATATCTTCTGTGAAATTTGTAAGTAGAAACGCAGAAAGCAATTTACATATCATTAACTCTTCCCAGGTATAATATAAAAGTGTGCAGTATTTGTGATGGTTCATTTTATGTATTAACTTGACTAGGTCATAGTACCCAGCCAGATACTTGATCAAACACTATTCTAGATATTTCTGTGAAGGTAGTTTTCAAATGAGATTAACATTTAAATGAGTAGACTTTTTTGGTAAAGCAGATTGCCTGATTGGATTGGATGGGCCTCTCCCAATAAGTTGAAGGCATTAATAGAAAAAAGACTGACCTCCTCCAAGCAAGAAGGAATTCTGCCAGCAGGCTGCCTTTAGCCTGGAATTGCAACACCAACTTTTCCCTGGGTCTCCAGCCTACTGGCCTACCCTGAAAATCTTAGACTTGCTAACCTTCACAATCACAACAACCAACTCCGTAAAATAAATCTTTCTTATAGATTTATAGATATTGACAGATACAGATATAGACAGATAGATAAAACTATATATCTACTTTTGGTTCTGTTTTTCTAAAGAACCCTGACTAATATAAAATATAACTCAAAATATTCACAAGAGAGGTTAAAATGTGATGCCAGCTTCAGGTTGGTAGATGCTTCTGAGGAGGGAGAGAGGCAAGTTCTTTGAGGTCACTAATGAAAACTTTGGCTTTACATATGATGTTTTATTAAAAAAAACTATATATATATATGTATAATTTTATATAAGTATCCACATTTTTATCTCTTGCAAAAATGGCCAAATGTTAACACAAATTAATTCAAGGAGGTAGGAACATGAACACAATTTCCATTGTTCATTATACTTTTCTATATATTTAAGCACTACAAGATGAACAAATAAAAAATCACTGCATGAGTAAACAGTTTTATCCCAGTCATTAGATTGATGCTGTCCGTTGTGTATGCAGTTCTGATTCATAAGACCTGAATGTGACCTAAATGAAATGTTTCGCATGCTTCCCCGCAACTGCACTTCGATTTCATGTTCATTCAGCAATGTTCAGCCTCTTAATGCAGTCACTGATACTGAGGAAAAGATGCCCTGGGTCGAAAGCAAAAATTTTTGATAACTAAAATGAAGATATCCCCTCGCAAATTAATAATTTTTTATCTGGCTTATTCCTCAATCTCTATAAGTCTAATTGATGTAAATTGGTTCTCTAATCCTGGCAACTTACAATTATCCAGGAGGGAAAAAAAAAAGGTAGCTTTTGATTTAGCAATTCTGAATGTTAGTGAATTCTGAGTGGACAGGTGGTGTGCGAACTTCCCTTCCACATCCACATGTTCAGACCTGATGTTACAAACCAAATTCCTCTCTTCCTTGAGCACATATGAGGAGCATATCTAGTAAAGTTTGTTTACCACAGTATTTAAATAATTGTTGTGTAAAAATGGGATCTGAGATCAAATACATTTGGGAATTACAGAGCTAAACAAAATTAAATGGACTTCCTTCATGGTAGGACTGCGCAGATCCTTTTGCATACAGACGTGTTTTGTACTCAAGGGATTTTCTAAAGAAAGATATGACATGTGACATGTCTTTTACCCATGCCATCTTTTTTTTATAAAGTGTCTCAAGGGACTACTGTCTAGTAAGACATCATGGAAAAAATCAATATAAATACTATTAGTATCCTTGGGGGCTGAAGCAAGTGTAAAATAGTATTGCCTCTGCGTATGTGAAAGAAGTCTTCTAAGTTATACATATTTTTCTCTTGTTTCCTGTGAAGGAAAGAAATCAAATGTACCTAATATAATGATTGACAGCAGCTGGCCATCATTCTTTGTTTGACAAGCTGTCAAGAATTTGAGGTCCCTATTAGGTCACCTTCACTTTCTTCCTCTCATGGCTGAGTGATTCAGTAGAACTTCCTCGAAGGCCAATGAGCCAAAAACAAGAAGAATATACTGGAAATTCTTGCCTCACAGTAAAGCAAGTGCAACAGGCATCTTTAGAAGCAAGCTTATCTTTCTTCTCTGACAACCCCAAGACAGCTTACTTCTTCATATTTGTGGAGACAGTAAGCTCTACAGCAAACACACACACACACACACACACACACACACACACACCCC
>NW_007729917.1:236882-239389 GCF_000696425.1 Galeopterus variegatus
GCAACAGGCATCTTTAGAAGCAAGCTTATCTTTCTTCTCTGACAACCCCAAGACAGCCAGCTTACTTCTTCATATTTGTGGAGACAGTAAGCTCTACAGCAAACACACACACACACACACACACACACACACACACACCCCTCCTCTCTCTGCCCCACCACAACATGGAATAAAGTTATGAGCTTCCAAAGAGTTATCTGTTTTGTTAAAGACACCAATAACCATTTATTCCCCTGAGCAGCTGATGTTCATGCTGTGATAGCATTACAGAAAATCTATTCCCCACTCTCTTTTGTACAAGGGCATCTCTGCTGATGAGTTGATTAGCCCTGTCTTCATTTGCGGTCAGTCAGCATTTCCTCAGCTCATCTCAGCCGCAAAGAGCTTTCCAGTCTGACCTTCTGTATTCCAGTGCATATCAAGCTAGTGACTGGGAGGAACAGGGAGGAAAAGGGTAATGGGAATAAAGGTTCTTCTTAAAAGGAGTCACTCACAAGGTATTGAATTTGAAGCAATGGTGAAAAAGGGGAAAAAATGTAAGGCTTTTCTGGGGGGGATATGATTTGCAATTTATATTTTTCTATCTCTGTTACTTAAGTTATTCATATGTGGTTTTCACTGTTAACATCTAAGAAAATCAAAGGTGGCTATGATTTTGCAGTATGAATTTTAATTCAATTCCTGATCGCAAAACACCTCATATGGAACCTTAAGAATGCTACGGATTCTTTGAATTCATTTCCTTCATTTCATAAGGTGGGAGTAATAACTGTGGCAGATTCTATACGTTTGTTTCACTCGGTATCCATGCTAAGTCTCTCTACTGGAACATTGTAGTAGTCAGAGTTCTCCAGAGAAAGAGACCAAGAGAGACAAAGACACAGACACAGAGATTGATTGTGATTATAGGCATTGGCTCATGCAGTTGTGGAGGCTGAGAAATCCCATGATCTGCTATCTTCAAGTTGAAGAACCAGGAAGGCCAGTGGTGTAATTCAGTCTGAGTCCAAAGGCCTGAGAATCAGAAGGCAGGTGGTATAAGTACCAGTCAGAATTTGAAAGCCTGAGAACCAGGAGCACTGATGTCCAAAAGCAAGAGAAGATGGATATCTCAGCTCAAACAGAGAGAATGAATTTACCCTTCCTCCATCTTTTTGTTCTATTCAGGCCCTCAGCATATATATTTTGAAACATACTTGATTGTACATATTTGTGGGGCACAGAGTTGATGAGTGCAATATGTGATGTATATTCAACACCATACAATATAATCATTTCTCATGGCCCTTTCCAATTTCTCCCTTACTTTACCTCCCCGCTTTCCCACCTCTGGTAACCTTAGTTCTGCCTCTCATTTTGAAAGTTCAATATATCATTGTGATTGTTGTGTCTTTTTTTATTTATTTGTTTATTTTTTCAGCTCCCACTTATGAGTGAGGATACGTGTTATCTCTCTTTCTCTGCCTGGCTTATTTCACTTGACATAATTTTCTCTAAGTTCATCCCATTACAGCAAATGGAAGAATTTCATTCTTTTCTTATGGCAGAGTAGTACTCCATTGTGTGAAGCATAACACATTTTCCCTATCCAGTTGTCTGACAATGGACAATGGTTTCAACTCTTGGCTATTGTAAATAAAGCTGCCATGAACACGGGAGCACAGGTATCCCTTCGACATGAGATTTCCATTCCTTTGGGTACATACCCAGCAGTGGGACTGTTGGATCGTATGGCAGTGCTATATGTAGTTGTTTGAGGAACCTTCCTACCATTTTCCGTAATAGGCCCTCCATGTATTGGGTGATGCCCACCCACATTCCTGAGAGTCATCTTCTTTACTCAGTCTACTAATTAAAATCTCTTCCAGAGACACCCTCCCAGACACACCTGAAAATAATGCTTTACCACTCTCTGAGCATCCCTTAGCTCAGCCAAGGAGACACATAAAATGAATCATTACAACCATCTTGTACTATATCTTCTAGAAAACCAAAGCTAAAAGTCGACATTTTGATAACACATCCTTGAAGCTGAGTTGGCCGTGCGTCACGATTCCGGACAATGAGACATAAGGGGAGCTCTCTGGAATTACTGAGAAAGGCTATGCTTTTCTGACCCGGGGATCACCCAGTTCTCCTCTGTCCCCTACCTTCTTTTCCCTGCCTGAAAAATGGTTGTAATGACTGGGGCTAAAACAACCAACCTAAGACCTTGAGAGGAAGAGCAAAAGGATTGTCAAACCTCAGCCCTATTTTCCTTGAGTTGCTAAAGCACCTTATATCCTGCCTTGGATTGAGTGTCCCCCCAAAACTTGACCCTCACTGTGACAGTGTTGAGAGGGTGGGAAATCCTACTATGGTAATTGAAAGGTGGGCCTTTAAGAGGTGATTAGAGTGCAGGACTGTGCTGTAATGAATGGTTTAAAAATAGTGATCATTGCTGTGGTTCGAAGGGCTTCTAAAAGAAAGTGAATGGGCCGGCCTGGTGGTGCACTGCTACAGTGCGC
>NW_007729917.1:240178-242991 GCF_000696425.1 Galeopterus variegatus
GGGCATGACACTGAGGGTTGCAATCCGTTGCCGGTCACGAAAAAAAGACAAAAAGGAAAAATAAATAAATAAATAAATGAATAAAAGTGAATGAGGATGTTAGTCTCTCTTTCTCTCTCTGCTACACCATTTTCACAATGTGATACTTTGCTGTCACCGTTGCCACCAGCAGATGTGTTCCTTGGACTTTGGGCTTCCCAGCCTCAGAAACTGTAAGCAATTAACTTCATTTTCTTTTTAAGTTACCCAGTTCCATGTATTTTGTTATAAGCAACAGAAATTAACTAATACATATCCCAACCACACCTTTGTCACAGGAAAGAAAGAAAATGTATTGAAAAGGGGAGTCGGATAACTAAGAACATTTTGGGTTGACAGGAAACGGATCTGGAAAATAATTCTTATGTTATGAGTATAGTCTGCAAAAGGGGTAAAGGTGGAGGAGAGAAGTAAAGTTCCTACCGCCTCTCTCCTATCAATCCTATGGGGCAGGGAACGAGGTTGAGTAGTAGAAACACTCAAGAGGTTTGACATCTTACCCTTGGAGGCAGTTTTGCCCATTGACTCCCAGGGCATGATTTGTGAAAATTACAAGTCCTTTTGAACACAGCTTCTTAAAATGTAATATAGATAAAAATTACCTAGGGATTTTATAAAATTGCAGATTCTTGCTTACCGAGTCTGGGGAGGGGCCTAATATTCTGCGTATCTGACAACCACCCAGGAGATGTCAACGCCTCCACAGATGACACTTTGAGTAGCAAAGGTCTGGAAGGCCAGTAATGAGGTGGGGGTGGTGTGGGAGATGAGTAGGGTGCTGAAAATTGTTATATATATATCAAATAAAAAGACTTTTTCAAATTTTATTCCTTATGTTTCCTTTAAAGGAGAAAGAAAAAAAGAAATGGACTGAGCCACTTAGTGAGAGGCTAGAACCCTAGTTGGTGAAAAAAATTTAGAAACTTTTTGAAAAACCAGAAGGGTATAATACCCAGCTGTTGGTTGGCTGCTTGACATTCTGTCTCTAAACATTTCTAAGATCTTCTACACACCAAAAGGTCTTTGGTTGGTAGGGAATTTTTATTTATTTGCTTTAGTGTAACAAGTCAGACCACTTGCACTGAGCTTTGGGTGGATTGGTACAGTCACCAAATAGGGGAAGCAGAAAGTATGAGCTAGAGGTCTTGAAACCTGAGCCCCTTAAAAAAATTAAAAATCTTTGGATAAACATTGGACTTTTCTCAAGTTGAAGAATGGGAGTTTGAACCAATGCTATTTATATATGAAGTGACAGAAAACCTCCATCTCTCGGCTGTGTTATATTTACATCCAATGCACTTGTGAGAAGCAAGCATTAGAGGCAAATAAACAAATTCATTATAAGTGTGGTTTTCAGTCTGGTATGTAAAGATCTTAGAAATTTCCACTCCCATCCTCACAACAAAAAATGAAAACTAAACCAACTGCAAATTTTCAATTCTACTTAGATCCGGCAGAGAATGGAGGTCATAGAGCAAGCTGCTGCCTCCAAAATTGGAGAGACAGATTCAGAGAATCACAACTTAATGGAGCAGAAGCCCAGGAGTAGAAAACTCTGTGGAAACCATTACCTGGAAAGGAAAATTTAATCTGCAGTTGACAAATTGCAGGGGGCTCAATGTGGACAAGTTTGTGAGTTAACAAGGCCTGTCTTCAAAAGAAACTATTTTACCAGATCCCAAGTTACTGGGATTTTATCGGAGCTTAACCTACTTGGGGGAATGGAAATACTCAATTCCAGCCCCTTTTAGCTTTCCTGTCTCACCAAAGGGTAACAAAATAAAAATGAGAAGCACCTGTGAATGTCACATCTCAGGGGCATAAACTCACTGAAAGACTGATACCTAATCAGAGGACTGCAGAATGCTTTCGTTCCAGTCACATCTTACCACCACATCAACAGGGCTCCTGTAAAATAACAGGGAAATCCAATGGAAAGAACTGCATGATTCAGACTTCTGCAGAATGCTTTCGTTCCAGTCACATCTTACCACCACATCAACAGGGCTCCTGTAAAATAGCAGGGAAATCCAATGGAAAGAACTGCATGATTCAGACTTTTTTTATGAAGGGGTCTCTAGGAAACGCAAAAGATAACAAGGGAGACAATAACAAGAACACAAGAGGAAATTTTAGCCTGTGAAACCTACAGCTACAGGAAAGATAAACACAGCCTAACTCCTAACCAGATATACGTTAAAGCCTCACAGTAAAATCCTGCTTTCCTCAGTTTCTTTTACCCAGGACATCATGTCAGTCTTCCCATAAAAAATTACAGTGCATATCAATGGACAAAAAACAGTTTAAAGGGAGCAAATCATCAGAACCATGCTCAGATGTGGCAGAGATGTTGAAATTATTAGACCAGGATTTTAAAACATCTATGATTAATATGCTATGGGTTTTTGAGAAAAAACTGGCCACCATGGAAGAACATACAGGTAGTATAAGCAGAGGGATAAAACTCTAAGAAAGAATCAAAATGGAATGCTAGAAATCAACAGCACTGTCACAGAAATGAAGAATGCCTTTGATGGGCTCATCAGTAGAGCTGACACAGCTAGAAAAGAAATGAGCTTGAAGAAACATCACTAGAAACTTCCAAAACTGAAATGCAAAGATGAAGAAAAAAAAAGGATGAAAAACACAGAACTGTGTTTCTAAGAACTGTAGGAAAATTAGAAAAGTATAACATATGCATAATGGGAATAATAGCAAGAAAAGAAACAAAGGAGAAGAAGAAAAAATTGAAGAAATAATGACTGAGAATTATC
>NW_007729917.1:243748-244247 GCF_000696425.1 Galeopterus variegatus
AGCAAGAAAAGAAACAAAGGAGAAGAAGAAAAAATTGAAGAAATAATGACTGAGAATTATCCAAAATTAATGGTAGACTCCGAACTACAGTTCCTCGGAGAACATGAAGGAAGATAAATACTAAAAATTTCACACCAAGAGATATCATATTCAAACTGCAGAAAACCAAAAACAAAGAAGAAATTTTGAAAAAAGTCAGAGATGAGCAAAGATAAGAATTATTTCAAACTTCTCTTCAGATACCATAAATGTAAGAAGAGAGTAGAATGAAATATTTAAAATGTTGAAGGAAAAGAACCACCAACATAGAATTCTGTATCCAACAAATGACTCTTCAAAAGCAAAGGAGAAAAAAGATATTAGCAGACAAAAATTGAAAGAAATTGTTGGAAATGGTCCTGCCGCACAAAATATGTTAAAAGAAATTCATCAGAAATAAGGACCTTGATATGGGTCAGAAGTTTGTATCTACATAAAGAAAGAAAGAAAGAAAGAAAGA
>NW_007729917.1:245759-246801 GCF_000696425.1 Galeopterus variegatus
TGGGGAACAGGTATACCTTCGACTTGACGATTTCCATTCCTCTGGGTATATTCCCAGCAGTGGGATAGCTGGATCATATGGTAGATCTATCTGCAATTTTTTGAGGAACCTCCATACCATTTTCCATAGAGGCTGCACCAGTTTCAGTAGACATGAATTTATTGAAAACTGAAAATTGAAATTGCTTCTGTGTTTCTTGTTTTAAACTACCTATGTGTGTATATGAAGTCTTAAATATTTTATTAGTCTAAAAATTATTTTAATATTGTATTACAGTGAGATCAATGTCTTGTGTTCTCATCCCTTGTGAATTAAAATTATACTTGTTTTTGTAATAGTAAAACCAGAAATATTGTCCTGACTTTAGAGCTTGATTTTTTAATAGAAAACATTTTTAAGCCTGAAATAAATTATCAAAAAAAGGAAAAGCAAAGTCCATGAATTAAAAAAAAAAAGTTGGACTTTGCTATAATTAAAAACTTCTAATCTGCAGAAAATATGATGGCCCTTTTAGGGCACACATAGAGTTGTTCCATGCCCCTTCTCAGAGGAAGCCATTTCTCTCCTGGGCAGTTCAACCTGTGTCCGAGATCATGTTACCTTTCCTAGATCATAGAATGTTACCTGACCTAATTTTATCTTCTAATCAGGTCACTGAAACCTCAACTCAGTCCAGCCTGGAGTCCTTTTTCTGATATGCTAAGCCTCTTTCCACTGAGGGAATTTTGCCCCCTAATGATCACCAATTTATTTTTATTAGGCTCCAGGTTTGAATGAGAATAGAAAATTAGCATTTTTGAGTCTCTACAGCATGGCAGATGCTGAGCTGTGCATTTTGCCTACTTTATATAATTTAAGATCCTATGAGACAGGCCATCCTCATTTTAAAAGGAGGTGATTGCAGCACAGAGGCTAAATAGTTTGTCCATGGACACATTACTATTATTGATCAGCTCTGTGATTTAAACTCAGAACTGTGTAATTCCAAAGCCTGCATTTTCTCCACCATTTTCTTTTAGTTGTCTTTTACACATGGGTTTTG
>NW_007729917.1:248535-249069 GCF_000696425.1 Galeopterus variegatus
TTGGGTGGGATGGTGGAGAGGGGATTAGTTTTGAGGAAACCCTGTTGCCTTCGGTCTAGAATCAAATTCCTTGGATTATAAGTGATGTTTCACAGTCTGTCACAGACCCTTTTCTAGACAACTGTTGCTATTATTTTTTCTCTTAAAGTCTTCACTTTATTTTTCACCTAGAACATGCTTTCTCATCTCTCGATGTCCAATTTAAATGTTTCCTTCTTACAGATGCTTTTCTAGGTTTCCAAATTAGATACCTTCAGCTTTCTGAAGATACTTCTAACAAAGCAGTTAAGAGACTTTTCTGTAGTGATAAGGATCAGCGGTCTTCCCCACAGCACTGAGCTTCAGAGCAGATTCTGTCCTTTTCATCTTGTATCCCCAGCACACTGACTGCCTTTAGTAGTCCCCAGGGCCTCAAATGTTTACCAAAGCTGTGCTACTCTAAGAAGTGTGTGTGCATGTTCACTAAACTGTGCACCTTCATTTGCACACATGTGCATGCACACACATGTACACGCACACATCCCAAATCTGCCT
>NW_007729917.1:250623-251417 GCF_000696425.1 Galeopterus variegatus
CGAGCTGCTTCTTGACTTTTACTTAACAGCTGTGTGATTCTGGGATGTCAGTTAACCACTTGGACTTCCAGTGTCCTCATCTGCAAGTGACAATAATGGCTATTTCTCATCATGGTTGCAAAGCATATGAGATAGTATATATGTGAATCCATCAATGGTGTGAACGAAGAATGGCATGGTAAAATAATCTTAGTATTATTTTAGGATTGGCTGTTACATAGGTAATCCTGAGAGTCACTCTATGTTAGTCAGGGTTCTCCAGAGAAACAGAACCAATAAGAATTCTATTTTTCCATGAATTTTTTGAAGTTCTCTCATGTATATTGACCAAGGATACAGAGGCACAAAAGCAGTAGCCAAAACTTATGATGGAAGACTGACATATACAGAAAGTACCCTCATATCTATGGGTACTTCAAAAAGTTTGTGGAAAAATAGAATTGGAAGATTAATGAACTTTTGAAGTAGCCTTGTGTAGGAATACTGGTCAGAACTCACTCCATCCTCGTGGCCTTTAGAGCTCTGGCTTTAATAGTTACAATCTTTCCCCTGCACAGGTTTCTTAGCAACCAAGGGAGGGAAAGGAGCATAATGCTATGCTTGTGTAGAGGAGTGACTCTAGCAACCTCAAGGATAAGCAATAGGTGGCTAAGAGGCGCCTGAAAATCTTCCACTTCCACAGCCTTTCTCTCTGTGGCATGGCTCCACTGTTGTCTCTAAATCCTTTACCAGTTTCAACTCCTCCCACCAGTCAATAACAATAGTACTACTACTACTACGACTACGACTACGAC
>NW_007729918.1:0-18674 GCF_000696425.1 Galeopterus variegatus
AGCAGGTTGAAAACACATAAACACTGTTAAATTTAGTGGAGTGGAAAACTTCCCTAAAGGGCAGATTGACTTCTAGAATCTCTGCTAAATATAGGAAAACTTAAATGTGCTTATTTTGAGCGTTTGTTTTCCTTTAAAAGGTATCCTACTCCACCCATCCCCCAGAGCTACCCAACAGTGTCAACCTACAGGCTCATTTGGGAGATGAGCTGACATAAGTTGGAAAGCAGGTCAATTAGTATTGATTGAAAATCTGGTGACAATGACCAGGTTTGCAGACAGGCAGTGTACAGTCATGGACTCCTTCCTGGCCTTAAGAATTACAGGGTGGTGGGCTGGTACATCTGGTGGGCACAATACCCCAGAACTCTGTGCTTCCTCTTGGAAGCCTCTACTCCACTACATGCGGCACATGTTTCAATGCACCTGCTGTGTTCCAGGAGACTCTGTGGATGCCTTTTATGAAGTGGCTTTGTGAAATCGAAAGAACACTGGCATTAGAATTCGATAGACTTGGTTCGAATTTTGACTCTGTCACTAGCTCTATGACCTGGGCATGTCACCCAATGCTACTGAGTCTCTACATGGTCAACTCTGAAACTGTGAAGGCTTGTTCTGAGGATTAAATGAAGCTATGTATACAAAAACCTTTTGGGCAAGGCTGGGCACATAGCAAGTCCTCGATAAGTGATCTTCATAAGTCAATTTTGATAATAAAACAATAACCCTGGGAATTCATTACTAAGCTATTCTAGCTCATAAAGTCAATAAATAATTCTTTTTTCAATTTTTTTTTTTTTTTAGTGGCTGACTGGTACGGGTATCTGAACCCTTGACCCAGGTATTATAACACTGCACTCTAACTGAGCTAACCGGCCAGCCCCAATAAATAATTCTTGAATAGGACTTGGTTGATGGCTGCGAGTTAGTAGATAGTCAATCCTGACTTACTTAAGCCTAGGAAGTATGAAATTGGTAGCGTTGAGTGCAGTGGCAAAGAGAAAACTTAATATTCAGCCCATTTCAGAATACTCACATGATCAAATGTTTATAAACACTATAAAATCAGAGAAAGAGTTTTGGAAGTTCTGTCTCCACCGCTCCACCCCCTTTTCCTGGCAGCCAACCTACTTACACATCCCTCTTCTCATTTTCTCATTCCAGTTAAGAGGTTTGTCGAATGAGCCACTGAAATTTTTAAAGCAATGCGGAAAACATATCCCCTTTTCCTGGCAGCCAACCTACTTACACATCCCTCTTCTCATTTTTTCATTCCAGTTAAGAGGTTTGTCGAATGAGCCACTGAAATTTTTAAAGCAATGCGGAAAACACCTGAGCAGGCAAAGCAAAGCTTTACTAACAGAGAATACTAAAAAGATAAATTGTTGTGGACTGAAAGAGATAAAGTTGTATGTGCATGTGAAGAGAGGGTGGCCAAAGAAAAGGTGTCTGAAGCATTCCTGTGGAGCCAGCAGCTTTTTAAAGGGCCTCAAGCTCTTCACATACCACACCAGCTCTCCAATGGGCAGAGCAGGTTTTTTATGCAGTTCCCTAAAAAACGGTCTTCGTGTAATGGGTTAACCACTTCTCTGCCACGGGTTGTCACTCAGAAGCCAATACTCACCATCTGCAGACTCAGTGTCATGATTTGGGGCCCTCCCCACTCTGGTCTCTCTCCCCTGGGGCCTCATGAGTTTTCCATGTCCCTCTTCCTCTGCCTTTGGTGTGGACACCAGGCTGGGTCAATGTGGCTGGGACTTCCATGGCTCCAATGGTTCCTGGTTAACTCTTGTTGGGTCTATGGCCCCTTGTCTCCACCTGAACATGTTTATGTCAACAACTCCTCTCCTCAAAAGCATAAAGTACACATTTATATTTATCCCCATTATACCCACAACATTTCATGGCTACCTGCCACGTTCCAGACTTGGAACCTTTCATAAAAGATTTTACACGTTACCTCATTTAATCCTCAAGCTAGATGTTAGTAAATGGTTTCTATAAAGGGACAGATAGTAACTATTTTAGGCTTCGCAGGCCATGTGGTCTCTGTTGCAGCTACCTAGCTCTGCCATTATAGCATAAAAATAGACATAGACAATACGTAATGAATGGGCCTGGCTGTGCACCAATAAAACTTTATTGAAAAACACAGGTAGCAAGGTGAACTTGCCCACAGGCTGCAGTTGGCTGACTTCTGCTCTAAACAACCTTTTGAAATAAGTGTGTTATTAATACCCATTTTGCAGATGAGAAAATGAGCCTAGAAAAGAGATTAAGCAACTTTCCAAAGATCAGACAGGTTATAAGTAGCAACCCAGGGTCTGTCCGATTCCAGGGCCTATGGAATTACTGTGTCATAGTCTGCAAACAAGCAAGCAGAGATGGAGATAGGCGCTTTCCCCAGCAACCTGTTCTGCCTTCACACTGTCACAAGCTTCCCCCCACCCGGCTTCTGCACCAGCAGCCAACTTTTCCCTGGGGGCTGGAGTCTTGCTCAGGGTCACTGCTATCCTGCTCTGGTGTGAGAGTGCCAGGCAGCCAAAGCCACTATCACAGGCTCTGAGTTACAGTGCAACTTCCAGAAGGCTTCTAGATAAAGGCAACAGCTGTCTCTGACTTTTCCAGGAATTTGAATAATATTCTGGGTACGTATATGAATGGTATCAACTAATTTAATAATTAAATTATTGAGTGTGCATGTGTGTCCGTGTGTGTACGTATGGCAGACATTAAACTCAGTCCTGAAAATACACCATGGGACAGACCTGTTCTTCCCTTGTTGAAATGAACACCTAGATCCACATGTGACTGACAGCATTTTGTTTAGGTCTATACTGTTTATCTGGTTCTTATCTGTATTATTCTGGTTGACTCTCACAACCTGAGAGAGTATCATTAACCCCATTTTCAGGGTGAGAAAGCTCAGGCTGAGAGAGCAGCATTTTGTTTAGGTCTATACCGTTTATCTAGTTCTTATCTGTATTATTCTGGTTGACCCTCACAACCTGAGAGAGTATCATTAACCCCATTTTCAGGGTGAGAAAGCTCAGGCTGAGAGATGTAGAAGGTCGTACAGTGACGACCTCAGTGATGAACTGAGTCTTTGGCTTAGGACCTCTGACCCTTGACCCCACACCCTTTCCTACCACATCTTGCCTCTCGCTCTGCTTTCCAGAACTGTGTTCTGTGCCAGACTCCCTCACCACCTCCAGCTGGCAGCGTCTTTGTCTGAACTTTATGTAAGCTGGCTTCTCTCCAGGCCCTCTGGCAGCTGTCCCAGTTCTTGTCTTCTGTCTGCCCAGCATCTCCCAGGTTCTCTTCTTAAGCTCTTATCCTTCTTTGGCAGCCAAATGTCCTCTATTTTATTTTCTCCCTGGGGCACACTCATAGGATGGAGAAAAGCCGAGAGACTGTTCACTTTCTTAACAGGAGCTGCTTTCAATTCAGCCACAGCTGCTACACCTTTCAGAAGTGAGATGGATCCCAAGACAGATGGCTCAGCAATGACTATTTTAAGCCCCAGAGTCACAAGAACAAATCCAAAATAACTCAGTCCAGCAGGAGTCAAATGCAGGACAGAGCTGCTGGCTTTAAGAAAGCATGACCCTAGATAGTTAGAGTTACTGAGTAAGTCAGCCCTGGTGTTTCCTAGTTAATAAGTCTTCTTGAGTGCAGTTTCTATGCTGATGATTCAGGACTGACTTGGCCCCTGTTCAGCAGCTGCTCTCAAGAAATCTTCCTCTGATGACTTCAAATCTCTTTTGAATCTTTGCTGCTACTACCAAGATTTGTACCGGGGCAAGTTCTATTTCCCCCTGTGTATCAGTCAGTTAACTGTAACAATAATGCTGTGTAAGAAACCACCTCAAAACTCAGTGACTTATAGCAACAATCGTGTGTTCACTTTCATGTGCCTGGGATTGGCTGGGGGTCAGCTGATCTGGACTCAGTCTGGCTGATCTTGGTTCCAAGTTATGCATTTGCTGCTGTGGCCTTGCCGAGCTCTGATCCCCATTAGACCAGTAGCAGGCTATTCAGACCTTGTTCTCACAGCAATGGTGGAAATGCAAGAGGAAAAGTTCAACCACACATGCATGTTTCAAGCCTTTGTTTGCATGTAACTGCTAAATCACATTGGCCAAAGCAATTTACCTGGCCAAGCCCATTATCAATGGAGCAGGAAAGATACTGTGCCCCTAGTGGACAGGGGAGGAACTGCAAAACCACATGCAGAGGTTGCGGCTAGGAGAGGAGTGAAGAATTAGGAACAGTGCTGCTATCCATCACACCTCCCGCAGAGCAGCTGGAGAAGAAAGCTGTACGGAGGGCAGCCGAGAAATCAGGTGGTTCTTTCCCCTTGACAGCTGTTGCTGCTCATTACCCTTTCCTCCCCAGGGAGGAGTCAGGACCACAGCAGATGGCCTGCTTCCTCCCTTCGGAACGGCCTTCAACTGTCTCTGCACTCTCTTGTAAAGACCGGCTTCCTGTTTTCTGTCCACTGATGGACTGCCCAATGATGTTGGATTCTTCAAACCGGCTCCTCAGAGGTTTTAGGAGATTTGGGAAATTCACAGACACAAACCGGACCGATGAGCAGAGGGTAATGTAAGGTCTAGAGCCCCTTTATTTACATGTCTCCGTCCCTGCACGTCAGATTGCCGTCAGTTGCAGTGAGAAGACCAGAGAGGTGGGCTCCCATTAGCTCCTGGAAGTGGCAGCACATAAGGTGAATGTGGTCCTGTTTTTGAGGCCATCATACTGTGTCTAGGCTGGAGATGGGGGCAGGGGAGGCCCTGCACGTAGGGATTTGTACATATGAAGACTGTGTGTAGGGATTTGTACAAACACTAGGGATTGTAATTTCTAGAATCACCCAGAGCTCTGCACTAGACATCCCTGCATGTAGCATGCTAAGCCCTGGTGACAGGGGCATCATGTAGTGTCTTCTGTCTCTGATCGCTCTCTGTCATGCTTGGCCTCCTTATATGACATCGTTTATTTTCGTAGGGATTTGTACATATGAAGACTGTGTAACACGGGGGATTGTAATTTCTAGAATCACCCAGAGCTCTGCACTACACATCCCTGCATGTAGCATGCTGAGCCCTGGTGACAGGGGCATCATGTAATGTCTTCTGTCTCTGATCGCTCTCTGTCATGCTTGGCCTCCTTATATGACATCGTTTATTTTATTTGTGTGTTTATTTATTGCCTGGCTCTTGTACTACTTCTTGTGGGCCAGAACTCTATCTACCTCATTTGGGGCTCTATTCCCAAAACCTAGACTCAACACATGGTATTAATCAAAAAGGAGTTCAATTGGTATTTGTCGAATGAATAAATGAATGAATATACAGACTTGCCCCACTGTGTGGCACAGAGTAGGTGTTCAACATATATTAATTTCTTCACTTCGTTCCTTCCTTCTTTCCTTCCTCCATATACAGGTTGATATCTTCACCTAAAACTCTATTTTATTTTGCACAATTCTGTAACATGTGTCCCGATGTGCCATGTAAACTTTGCTTTGCTGTGAACCAAATGGTGATTTTAGAGAGAAAAAATGAGTCTTGGCTCATGCAGGCCCAGACCTTTTGAAATTCAGATGTGAGGGCAACTTAGCAGCTTTAGTATAACAGGACACCTTGTTTTTCTAAGAATGGCCTCTGCAGTTGGTCTCTGGAGGAAGGAATGCGGTGTGTCTCAGCTGTGTGAGCTGGTGCCCGGCTGCTGCTATAGGAAAGAGACCCTTCCTTTCTCAGCCAGGGGTCAAAACAATAAGGTTTACTGGAGAAGTTTTGATTTTATTCTATTTTATTATTCATTTGAGGTAAATTTAAGTTCATGGATTCCACTGGAAGAAGGAGATATCTGTTAGATATTTATAAATATTATACTCTTCATTCACAAGAAACTATTAGAAATGGGTGGAAGAGAGCACAAGATATTCTACATTCTAGTAGGAACTTAAGCAGGCTAACTGTGACAGACAGAATAATGGTCCCCACTGATGTCCACATCCTAACCCCCAGAACCTGTCAACGTGATTACATGGCAAAAAGGAAATTAAGGCTGTGAATGGAATTAAGGCTTCTAATCAGTTGACCTTGAAATAAAGAGATCCTCCTGGATTATTCGGATGGACACACTTAAAAAACAAGGGTACATTAGTGGGGAAGAGGGAGGCAGAAGAATCAGTGTCAGAATGATGTTATATGAGAAAGACTGGACAAGCAGCTGCTGGCTTGGAAGACGGAAGGGGCCCCCAGCCAAGGAATATGGACCGTCTCTAGGAGCTGAGAAAAGGTGAGAAAATGCCTTCAGAAATGAACACACTCCTGCCGACACCTTGATTTTAGTCCATTTTGGACTTTTGACCTCCAGAAATGTAAAATAAGTTTTTATTGTCTTAAGCCACGAAGTTTTTTATAGCTCTAATTTGTTACAGCAGCAACAGGAAATTAATACACCAATTTAGCAGTCAGTGTTACTTTTTCTAAAAATCTTTGAAACCAAGGGAGTAAGACTAGATGGCTCAAACAACTGTCCCAGTTCTAATCTTCTCTCCTCACAAAGTCTCATTTTTCTAAACTCTCAAGGAGGCACGTGGGGTAATGACTGGATTGTGGCGTGGGCCGACCAAGGGTGACTTTGGGTCCCTTGGCTTGTCCCAGCCTGTTTGCTCATTGAGAGGATGGTCCACCCCCTTCCCACAAGGTTGCAGTGAAGAATGAAGGGTCAATCACAGCTCAATCCATTTTTTTGTTTGTTTGTTTTCTTCCATCTTTCTTTCAGTCTTTCTTTTTCTAGTGAATACAGAGGCAGGTTGCAGTGGAGAAAGCATGGAACACACAGGGCAGGGAAGTATTGAAGCGAGAGAGGGTTCAGCCTGAGAAATTTCTTGACAGTGAAGTCTTAAAATGACCTCTGCCTTGTGGAGGCAGGCTGGGAGGTAGAACGAGGACCCTGGCAGGGGTCCAGTGACCCTCTCTATCTTAACAAGAGTAAGAAAAATTGTTCTGATTCATGGCATTTTCTGAGGATATTCCTAACTCTAAGTCACTAATGAAAGATGTATATTTTTAAACTCTCTGCTTGCTTTCATCCACCAACATACAATCATTCAATCTCTTTTCTCTGCTAGTCTAGGTAAGCACCAGAAATAGAAGCTCAAGTTTGAGTGGGTCACTGCTCATTAGCCATACTCTCAGTTACACCTACACAGTATTAAAACATTAACCCCAGCAATCCTTCCGTGCTGGATTTCAAAATTGGCCACAATGTATCACAGCTGCTCCCATCAAGGAGCTACGCTTTGAACCTGAGCTAGCCTTCTGATTTTCTCAGAACATGGTGGAAATGACCTTGTTCATGTTCCAGTCCTGGGCCTCAAGAGCATGCACAGCTTCCTCTCCTGCCACTCTTGGGAACTCTGCAACCACCACCTGTGGACCAGCCAGGGATAGCCTTCTAAATAATGAGAATGTGTGGCCCAGCTACCCTGTGCCCCTAGCCAATAGTCATCCAAACACCAGTCACATGAGCAAAGCCATCAATTGCCTGCTGACCACAAACCCATGAGTGAGCCCACAGCAACAGAAGCACCCAGCTGAGCTCAGCCCCAACCACCCACCCACGTAAGTTATAAATGGTGGAGTTTTCACCCACCAACTATGAGGCCAGTTTGTTATGCAGCACAAGCTAACTGATACACCTTGCCACAGCAGAAAGACACCTGAAAATACTGGATGATGACATTGTAAAGGGTAATTATTTGTTAATTTAAGTCTTTCCTAGAGCCTTGATTAGGGGCGTATATAGGAGGGAAAACAGCTTGTGCTGACTGAGAGTATGGCTCAGGGTAAAAGAAAAGATGTTTCAAATTCAAGTTCCCTTTCTTTTACTGATGGACATTAATGACTTCCTGGCTGTTAGAAATGTGTCCTTTTTTTTTTTTTAAGATTAGTAGCAGAGATAATAAAAAATTAGCATGGCCTCAAATGATGACTTTACTAATCATTCCCTACTGGAAAGGGTTTTGCCTTAAACTACATAGTCTGAATATCCCTGTCCTAATTCTGTCATCGTAAGAAAATGCCCCCCACCAACCCCCACCCAGCACTCTCTAAGCAGTGTGTTTGCTGCCACCCTGGTCACAGTGGGTATTATTGGCTGACGAACCAGGGGGGAAATTTTCTGGAACAGAGATCCTGGCTCTCCATTTCCCCATGCAGGTTCTTGTGTCATTGCTTCTTTTTGGAAACGGAGCTCCCACTGACATCAAAAAGAATCTTTCTCAAAGTGTCTGGAAACCGCAGGGCGGTCAGCGTGGTTCCCCCAGCGGCAGAGAATCAGCCCCTGATGCATTCACTGGAGATCAAATTGGATTAAATGCCCCCTTCCAAGCAAGCCTGAAAAATTGCCGAACACAAGGTCTTTCATGCGTTAGCCCTCGAACGAAGGGCAAGCCTCAAAGCCTGGCCTCGTTCTAAATTTAGATAAGTAATTTTATACAAGAATGTAACTGTGTAGTGAATATTTCTGGCTTTCCTCTTCTTTGAATGCCCAAGTGGGGAGGATCAGGTCTGCATTTGTGCTTTGACAGTTTTGAGAAGATGTCATGTGGCTATTTCTCCGTGAAAAGAGCAAAAATAATAGGAGACCAGCTTAAAATGTCAAGTCACATTATTGGCAGACACCTGAGGTGATCTAGGTGATCTTTGCCACTTTCCTCTGCTCTTAATTCGAGCAATATTACACGTGCTATGACAACGGTGAACCGTCTGGAACAGACTGTTTGATCTCTGGCGTTGGCTGCTATAAGGACAACCTGAACGCCCCTCACACATTTTATCCTCCTTAATGGGGTACACATCCTCTGGGGGTCAGTTCATGTGCTCTAGGAGCTATAGCAGAGAAGGGATGAAAGGCTGTGGATGTGTTTATAACTGATTTTAAATATTTTTAAAAGTTGAATGAATATATGAGTATTTCATGCACACACACACACACACACACACACACTAAGGCCATATGTCCAATTAAATATCAGGTGTGTCTGTTCTGGATAGAATTATCTTAGCTCATCCTGACTATAAAATATGGGAAAGAAGGTCTGGTTGGCAATTGTATATGTATTCATTTAATA
The DNA here is from genome assembly GCF_000696425.1 of Galeopterus variegatus. Taxonomy (NCBI): domain Eukaryota; kingdom Metazoa; phylum Chordata; class Mammalia; order Dermoptera; family Cynocephalidae; genus Galeopterus; species Galeopterus variegatus. The sequence continues at coordinate 9,152 of NW_007729918.1, forward strand.
AAAAAGTAAGATGAAAGAAATGATTAGGCTGCCAATGGAGTGTGTTTAGGACTCAAGGGGAAGAAGAGGGATCCATTTGCCCTGCTCTGAAATTAAAACTCTCCTAGAAGGGCGTAGGAATGGGTAAACTAAAGGATTGAATGGCTGTGTGCAGAGAGGCCAGTGTTTCTGCAGTGGTTTTTGGTGTAATCACTGGAGCAGATGCTGAAATGAAGATTTTCAGAACCATCCACATGCTCTGAGGCAAATCTTGGACTTACCTGTCTCCGTTACAACCTGAGGAGCGAGGCACGAGGCACGAGGTTTTGATTGAATTGCCTAGTAATTCTGTCATGAACTGCACTGCTTTTTTCTCCCTTGAACACATTACCGATGGTAACAAGGGAGTTATTTTCAATCAAGACACGCTACAACAAAAAAGATTTCTCCTAACATTGTGATCCCTTCCTCTGAAATCCATTTCAGATTGGCGGATAAAATGTGATTATATTTACACTTGCCTGACACAACTCAGGCAGCAAAATAACAGCCTGTCGGAGACATTTTTCTTCTTCATATTTAGATCTGTCAGTGTTGTAGTGCTGGGGGAGCAGGGAGGGGTGGCAGAGGCAGCTGGGGTTGGTGATATGTTTTCGTCGGCTCACAAATAGAGATGTTCTGTGCACCGTGCGTCTCTCTAGCTCCCTCTCATCTCGGAGCTCCTCAGACGCCATCCCGAATGGCTTGCAGAGCTATGATACAGCGCACTGATCAATACTGCTCTATGCAAATCGAATTTCTCATTTTTGCCTTGACACAGCCCATAAATTATTTCAGCATAATACTTTAATTGGTCCATACTCATCAGAGGATGTACGATGCATGACTCTCCAGTATCTGTGCAAGTCACAGTTGTGGTTTGTATTAAACGTCTCAGCATCCAGATTGCAAGGCTAACATCGTGGGTGGGACAGGGAGGAGGCCACACAGTGCTGCAGAGAGGGAGAAGGCCGGGACTGAGTGGAGAATTCTGGTTCCCCTTCTCAGCCTACCAGGGATTCGCTGTATGTGGTATCAGGCAATTCATTCAACTTCTCTGAGCCCGAGTCCTCATTTACAAAATGAGTGGCTGGTTTTGGGGGTCATCAAGGTTCTGTGTGAGTGATTGCTCAGCCTGGACTCCCCAGAGGGACAACGTCAAACTTGTGCTCAAGTCTCCATGTGCACTTCAAAGCCATCGCTCCCACGAGAGGTTGTGAGCTCTATTTCAAAAGGACTAGAGAGACGATCAGGAATCCCATGCACATCACTCTGGACCCTTCATAAGTAACCAGTGTTTCTAAACTAATACCACATTCCCTCTGGTCCCCAGAGAGAAAGAGGACACTCCTTGTTTCCAGGTCCTCTCTGAGCTCTTGATATGTAGTGGATGCTGTGATCCAGGAGCAAAGGATTTATTACCCCAGCTGCTAAGAGTGCCACCCATGGATGGTGCCTTTGGGAATTGCCTTAGCAGCAGAGAGCCACAGCCTGCACCCAGTGACTGCCAGATGGGGTGTGAAGGCAGGTCCTCTCAACCCTCACTCAGGATAGCTCGGAGGGGTTATCTCATCTTGAGAACTCCCCACAAGGTTAGATGAGGCTTCTGATGAGACCTCATCACAGCCCAACTCCTCCCTCTGCCCAATGTTGCTTTTTTCTCCTTCCCATGGTGTTGACCCCAAAGCACTATAAATGTCTTACATGCTAATCTCCATCTCAGAGTCAGCACCATAACAAAATTGGCTTCCTCTGGGAGAGAGAATTCAAATATCTTTCATTCAGCTGTATCGTGCATACCCCATACCTGAGTTCAGTACTCAAACTTTGAAAAACAGAAGATAATACAATCAACCTAGAGATTTATGGATTAAATTCAACCTACAGACTTAAAAGCATACAGAAATAATACATTAATTTAAAATATTACATAATTCCAACTTACAGATGTATGGGATCTTTGGAAAAACTAGAAGGTCTCCCAAAACAGAGAAAAACACAACGATCAGCTGGGGCTGTGGAGCCTCTGTCCCCCTGAGACAGGGCCTGTCCCTGCTCTCATGTTACTCCCCCTCCTCTTAATCCTAATGCTCCCTGATGCAAAGCTCAGTGCCAGGAACTATTTATCATTGCATTTACAGAATTTGTTTCATTGTGGTAGAATTAAGAAGAGAATAAAATTCTCCTTATATTTTTTTATCAGAAGTGAGGTTGGGATGGGAAGGAGCAGTATAGTTTTAGAAAAACAGAAGAGAACGTATTTATTTGCCCAAGTAAAGAATGTTTTCTTACAGTGGCAGACTTCTCTCATGTACATTACCTCTATGGCCCTTTGAGAGGTTGGGTTTCAACACCCGTTCTGAGGTTTGAAGCCAGTGGTCCACCTTTGGCTTTTCCCCCTCATGCTACAGATATATGTCCCTGTCCCAATAGTAAAAGAAAGGAGAAATAAAGGAGGAGAAGCAAAGGAGAAAGAGGGGTAGAAAAAGGAGAAATATATTCCTGCAATCTTTAGGACCCTTCACATATACTCTGCATCCTTTCTTGCCAGAATCTTTGGAAGTCCCCATTTTCTGACTCCTACCCCCAAAGTCTTCAATCATTGCAAATGTCCTTTACCAACATAATTCTACTAAAACTGCATTCAGAAAAATTACCATTGAAGAGGATTGTTATGGAGGTTTTGACACATGGCTGCAAATTCTCAGGTACTCCTCCAGTCAAGAGGTGGGCTCTGGGTCCCCTTCCCTTGAATCTTTGATCAGGAGATCAGGGGCTGGCAATCAATGGCTTGGGGCAAAATCTGGCCAGTCCCGTTTTTTAATGACATAAGCTAAGAATATTTTTTTAATGGTTACATTTTAATTGGTTATGCAAGGACCTATATGGTAACCTTGATTTTTCCTCTTGTCTCACAAGACTTAAAAAACTTACCACTTGGACTTTTAAGAAAAAGTTTGCTGACCTCTGCAATGACTTACAGCAGGAGTGACGGTAATGCTATATGGCTCCCAAGGAGAGGTTGTGACAAGTCATGCAGCTTTTTCCTTGTTCAATGGATCCCCATGTAAGAATGGGGCTGCCATGCTAGGAGGAAGCCCAAGTCACAGTGAGGCCACATGTAGGTGTTCTGGTTTATAGTCAACAAAGCCCAACCTCTGGTGTTTCTAGCCCCAGCCATCTGAATTTCCCCCACTGGTGTTCTGTTCCAGCTGCCCCTGCTGGGCCCTGTCTGAACACCTGAACCACAGAATGTTTGAGCAAAATAAAATGGTGGTCATTTTATTCCACTAAGTTATAGAGTCATTTGTTAGAGAACGATAGGTAAATGGAACAAATACCATATAATTATGGTTAAAGCCAAGATACTCTGAAAGCAAAGTTATGAATATACTAGGACATCAGATATTTTCCAGGACTCTCTAGGGCAAACCAGAATGTGTGATTTCTCCAACAATGTGACGACATACTCCAACGTTTTGATTCAATGGATTCTTTTTAGCTCTCACTCTCTGAAGCATGTGAAATGGTGAACACACAACCCTGAAGCACTTTCATATGATCCTCTCTAAGGTGTTGCTACTTTTTCTCTCTATTTTTCTGAGAGCCCTCTCTCAGTCTTTTCCACTGACATTCTTTCTCAGTCCACTGAGGACCCTAGGTTTCAGGCTATGCTAGTTCTGATCAAACAAGGAGTAGAATCCAAGACAGGATTAGCCACGCAAGAGATATATTGGGGTGACATCTGTGAAGAATTAAGGGGAGAAGGCAGGCATCATCAAGGAGAGCCTTCAGACCATGCTGTGAGTCTGACACCTGGGATAAGGTGGGAGGAAAGAAGGAGGATTGGGGAGGAAGGGTCTCAGACTGCAATGCAGTTCTAAGAAAGTTTTGGCCAGGGCAATGGAGAGGTCTTCAGCCAAAGTCACCCATTAAAGGAGTCCTGTGTCCTGTACAAATAAGCCTGTAGTGGTACCCCTACTGTCCCAATTAATTGAGTGAGAGCAGCCTGGGTGAAAAGTGACCTCATAATAAACACAGCAATGGATCTAGAGGCATAGCCGGTGGGGCTATGAGTCAACTATGCTCCTAGCAGCAGGAGATCAAACCAGGGCAGTTTCATGGCGACCACAGTCTACCTGTCCACACATGTAGAGGGAGTGGCTCCACCATGGACCCCATGACCCCTCTCCCTGAAAGAAATCTGGAAAAGGGAAGTCAGTAGGACAAGCTACAGTCCCTGTTGCTGCCTTGAGTCTTGGGTTTGCAACTGGTACTTACCCTCTCTCCCCTCCATCATTCATTCTATATACTCCTCACCCTCGGCTATCATTTTGGCAGGTCATGGTGGCTCACCTGGTGGCATGATTCAACCTTCATTTCTCAAGGAAAGGAATCCTTGGCAATCCTCCCCTTCTCAGGCTGGGGCTGCTGCATGTGTCCATTCACATTACAATGGGGCAAGGGAGTCCTAGGCAGCATGCAGGTGTAACGCCTGGTTCCACATGTATTTGTCCTTGTCCCCATTGTATAAAATTGGCCCCACAACCTGCTGGCAAGGGTTCATCACAGTTGCCAAGCTAGTGACTCTTCTACTCATCTGCTGGTTTCTGGACCTAAGGAGTCCACAGTAGCTTGGCAGCACTTGCATTTCAGTGGGACCCTTGCTGTATCCTCTGGTAAGTAGGGACCCCTTGAAGGACAAGCCTGCAGAGCCCACAGTTTCAGGAAAAAAAAATACAAAGTCCCCCAGTGGGTCATTGGGAGTGATGATAAGTGGACAAGCCTGCCTCTATCTCTTTATTTCCAGGCCCATATATTCTTTCTATTGGGGGCCCGGTATGATATAAAGGTCTCTAATTTAATGTGTATACTGTATCCTGAAGGATGCCAATCTATCCCGGCAGAGTATTGCATGTGAGGCTATTTCCTGCTGCACGATGTAGCATATCACATGATAGTGGTGGATAGAGTGTGTGCTTCCCCTATGTTATTTTCATTCAGTAGTTTCCATAAAACTTTTCGAATGTGTGGTTTGATATCTATGAATTGGGTCCCTGGCTGGATATTTTGTGGTACAGGATTCCACACCTGTGGGTCAGGCATCTGTAAGCGTCCAGGTAGGAGACTGACTGAGTCTCTGTGGGTAAAAAAAGGAAATTATAACTGGACTAGATATATATCCCTGTGAGGATGAGCTCCTGGCCCCTTGTGGGTGGAGGGGCTCAACATAGTTGACTTACCACCAACAGTCAGTTGTTCTCTTGGAAGGACAGTGCCACATTGGCAGTGTGTGCTACAGCCAGCTTGCACCAGCTCCCAGTAGTCACTTGTGCACATCTCTCCCCAACTCTGTGTTCAGCCACATTATGTTGGTATCTTGAAATTTGCCATGGTAAAGTTTTTACACCATAGAAATTGGAAAACACCACAAATTAGACTTTTTATAATAGAGAGCCAGATGTTAACATCTGCCAGCACACCACTGATTATAGTTTAAGCTGTTATATACATTGCAGCACTGTTCCTAATCCTTAACCCAATTAAGCAATTTTTGGCTGCTGAAATCTAAGTTATTGAAGATTTCTGCTTCCAGTTGTAATAGACATCTATAAGAACTATCATCTAATCAATAGCAATTCTGGATTCTTAATAAAATAAAAAAAATCATTCTAATGGCATCAGAGAACAACCAAGGCAACTGAGTCTTGAGAAGCCAAGTAAGTATGGTTTTCCCTTCCTTAGTGTATTTGCTGAATCTCAGTCTGGAGTCGATAGGGATAGAAGAAAATGAGAGCATAGAACTTTCAGCACAGTTGTGGGGATGGCATAAAAATGAGAATCCGAAGCTTCCATGACTTCCAGGATTTGAGGGGTAAGATCCTGGAGAAGAGAGACTGTGGAGGCATTCTCTTCCACTTTTCCTCTCGTGGTATATACTTAATACAAAGCTGAGCTGGACAAAAATCTGATAAAGTAGAAAATGGTAACTTGGGAAAAATATATATAAAGAACATTTTTAGCAGTTTCAAGGTGCTAGAAAAACAAAACTGGACTTCAGGAAGAGCCGAGAAGTTGCATAAGCACGAATGGGTGGTTTTTAATTGAGATCCCTAAGGGCTATGCTGCAGGCAGGAGTGAGTATAGACCAAAAATTGACAAGGCCATACAGAACCTTAAACCTACCCTCAAATCATCTTGGTCCCTGACTGGATGAAGGAATTTGTATCTCATAGCCAGAATAACTTTCATCCTTTCTGGAAGAATATAGAATTATCCAGAAACTTAAAAATTTTTATGCAAAATGCCTGGCATTCAATAAAAAATTATCATGCATGCCAGGAGACAAGAGCCAATGAGGAAAAATAAAACAGAAGAAAAAATAGGCCTATCAATAATCCAGATATTAAGAAAAAGACTTCAAAATAACTGTGATTAACATGTTTAAGAAAATAGATGTCAAGCTGGAGAATTACAACAGAGAACTGGAATCTATAAAAATAACCAAGCAGAAATTCTAGTACAAAAATAATAGTCGTGGCTAAAATTAAAACTCAATAGATGGTTTAACAGTATATTAGACATAGCAGAAGAGAGAATTAATACGTTGGAAGTCAGCTTAGTAGAAAAGCATACAGACTGAAACATACAGACTGAGATGTAATGCTGAAAATTACAGAAAAGAGTGTGTGGGACATAGGAGACATGGCAAGTAATCTAACATGCTTATGATTAGATTTCTGAAAGGAGAAAAAAAGAGAATGGGGCAAGCATTACTGGAAGACATACTGGTTAAAAAATTTCCCAAACTGACAAGAGATATCAAACCACACATTCAAAAAGTTTTATGGAAACTACTAAATGAAAATAACATAGGGGAAGCACTTCAGGAAGTAGGACTGGGCAAAGACTTTATGGATAAGACCCCAAAAGCACAAGCAACAAAATAAATAATAAATAAATGGTATCATGTCAAACTAAAAAGTTTCTGCACAGCTATTTACAATAGCCAAGATATAGAACCAACCTAAATGTCTATTGATGGATGACTGGATAAGGGAAATGTGGTATATATATACACAATGAAATACTACTCGGCCATAAAATGAATGAAATTTTGTTGTTTGTGGCAACATGGATGAGCTTGGAGAAATTTATGTTAAGTGAAATAAGCCAGGCACAGAAAGAGAAATACTGCACATCATCACTCATAAGTAGGAGCTAAGAGAGAAAGAAGGAAGGAAAGAAAGACCACAGTGGTGTGTTGGACTTGCAGAGGGAGAGAACAATCTAGCGTTGCTGGGTGTGAGGGGGGAAGGGAGAGGGGGGCTGAGAAGAGGTTGGATGGGGGACACAGGGAATAATTGTAGTTTGAGGTGGTGGGCATACTGATAGTATTGATCTGATTGCCACAGTCAGCTCTGTGCCTATTAATATGCAAATCAATTTTTTAAAAAAAAGTCTTATGGCTGCCTCTCAGGATAAATACAAAGAATGCCATATGTAGGCACAGCCTAATAAAACCCCTGAAATCTAAAACCAAACAAGCAAAAAAGACAAAAAAAAAAAAAAATTCTTAAAAAGACACATAACCTCCAAAAGTATCAAAAAAAAAAAAGTATGACAGCTGTTTTCCAACAGAAATTACGGATGACAAAAGACAATGAAATCAAAAAAAAAAAAAGTATGACAGCTGTTTTCCAACAGAAATTACGGATGACAAAAGACAATGAAATGTGCCTTTTAAATTTACAAAGAAAGTACTTCTAACTTAGAATTATAAATAAGTGATAATGTTCTTTAAACTAAAAATGGAATAAAGACATTTTCAGAAAAACAAAAAATATCCAGTAGATGCTCACTGAAGGAATTCCTAGAGACAGATATTAAATGATCCAAAATTATGCAGCAAAGAATTTATAAAAAATAAAAATAGAAAACAAGAAGAAAATACTGGAAAGAGTAAATATGTCAGACAACTGAATAAATGATTTAAAAATGTAAATTTATAATTTAGACAGAAGTTCAAAGGGCCAAGGCAATCCTAAAAAAGAAAAGAGTTGGAAAAGGTGACTGCCAGATATAAAACTTTATTATGAAACCGTGCTTATTAAGACAATTGGGTAGGGCACAAGGCGAGACCAAAAACAGACCAATGGAATACAATGGGGTGTTCAGAAATAAACTCACGTGTACTTGTGTTAGTCACCTTGATACCAGAAAAGAGGGTCTGGGGCGGCCCCATAGCCAGCCTCAACACACTGCATCCTCTACCAGGTTCTTGACTCTGCCACAGGAAAGAATTCAAGAGCAGAGCCACAGTAGAAAGTGAGAACAGGTTTATTACAGAAAATAAGAAATTAGACTTCACAGGGAAAGTGGGGCCTACCTGCAGAGACTGAGCAGCCTCTGCAGCAAGTTTAATACAAAAGTAAGAAATACAAATTTAAAATTGAGTACGAAGTGCAGGCTGGTTCAAGAGAGTGAGCACACAGCCTGCTGAAGGCAAGTGTAACAAAAAGTAAAGCATACACAACTCACAGGCAAAGTGCAGGCCGGCCCCAAAGACAGTGAGCAGCAGCCCTGCCTTCTTCCTGGATTCAACTTTTATAGTTGTGCTACCTGATGCATATTCATGCTATCTAATGAATATTCAACTAAGAGGCGTGGTTCCCAGTTAGGTAACCTAGTCTTGCACATGTTCAGTGGGTCTCTTTTACAGCATAGTCATTGGTTAAATTCCATCACATGCATCAAATATGTTCAAATACATTCTGGGTGCTCTCTAGCACTTCTAAACGCTAAATGGGAGGTCATTGATGGGATAATATCCTTTTTGCTGAGTGTGGTTGGACAGTGAAATTACATAGGCTGCCTCCTGTGTTCTCAATCTCCACGTGCAGGTGCTGAAAATATAAGTGCTACACACGCCAGTTAGCTCAGGACTCAGAGGTGGGGCTTGAGTCTGAGGGGAGTGGTTTGAGATCTAGGGGAGTGGCCTGAAACCCAGTCCCAGGGGGACTGAGCACCTCTTTTCTCAACCTGATCGATGACAAACGTACTATTGCAAAATCCTTGAGATGGTACTTCACAAAAGAGGATATCCAAATGGCTGCTGGTTAAATAAAAGTTGCTCAACACCACTGGTGAATAGGAAAATGTATATTATCAGAACTATGAGACACCATCACATACTAACACGGTTAGAATTAAGGAAATAAGACTGGCAATGCTACACACTGGTGAGGACATGGAGCAACTGGAATTTTCAGTCTGCTGGTGAGAGTGCAGTTTGGTACGACCACTTTGGAAAACTTCCCATCACGTGGGAAAGAGGGATGGGCAAGGGGTGACAGTGGAGATGGCAGGGGGGCTAGTTCTGACACTTATTGTCTACTCAGCATTAGGGGCTGATGGAGTTTGGATGTGTTGTCCCCTCCAAAACTCATGTGGAAATCTGATCCCCAATGTGGCAGTGTTGGAAACTGAGTCATGGGGGTGGATC
>NW_007729918.1:19674-51260 GCF_000696425.1 Galeopterus variegatus
GAGGATGGTCCACCCCCTTCCCACAAGGTTGCAGTGAAGAATGAAGGGTCAATCACAGCTCAATCCATTTTTTTGTTTGTTTGTTTTCTTCCATCTTTCAGTCTTTCTTTTTCTAATGAATACAGAGGCAGGTTGCAGTGGAGAAAGCATGGAACACACAGGGCAGGGAAGTATTGAATTATCAGCGTGTGTGTTGGTTTTGCTTATCCAGTGCTGAGTCTCAGTTATATCCACGTTCTGTTTTCCCCTGTCTCAGGGACACTTTGTAAGGACAAGGATGATCCTATCCTGCTGCTATAGGACAGGTTGCCAAGGATCTGGATTTCTCCACCGTGAGCTTCTTTTTTCAGAATGTGCTCCAACTACAGCCAGGGGAGAGAGGGGGATCCCTGCAGACACTCGGGTTCAGGGAAGAGTCCAAGGTTCTCACCTCAGAACCACAAGCAAGTACCCAGTGGGGTTGTATTGCAGGACTCCTGGTCAAGACCTGGACAGAGGAGTCTACGGAAGGGAGACAGTTAAGGTTGAGCAGGGAAGCAGTGTGGAACAAGTCTTCTATGTGACCTCAGTCAGAGGCAAATAACCCATTGACCAGAGGATTCAATAGAATGGATTATCAAGAAAGGCCCCCACCCTAAGGTGCCCCTTAGTCTCCATGGTCACACATTTTTCTCTTTAAGTGCAATTCATATTCATTCCTAAACTAATTTATACTTTTGTAGGTGCTTTACAATATCTAAAGCAATTCTGTACTTTCGTTTAACCTTAATAAAGCTTCATATTTCTTATTAGAGATCAGACTTAAGCAAATACTGCAAATGTCTCTGAAAAGGTGACAGAGTTAGCTAAACCCATTAAGGTACAAATGACTGGTGTGTTTTCCTTGCTGAGAGCTGAAAGCTCAGGAGAGAGCAAACACATGCAGGGATTCTCAAAACCGGGTAGGGCTAACTTGAGAAGAATGGAGGAAAATGGGATGCAGAAAAAGGAAGCTGGGGGCACTGGAGGCAAATTTTACTAACTTCCCCATAGGATTTCTGCAGCTGGGTCCTAAACACTTCTCCAGAGAAGGCAAAGAGGAGACAGCTCTCTGGAAAATGCTCGCATGGAGAAAATGGTCCCTTTTTTGACTCTGGAGTCATTCTGTTGGCTTTAATGCTTTGGTTTCCCCTGAGGCTATCCCATAAAGGCTTACAGGGAGAGTCAAGCAGTCTGGCCTCAAGGAGAAGGAAGATTTTTTTTATAATCATCAAAGAGGAAAGAAAGCTTTGGACCTATCCTCAAAGGGAAGGTCCTAGGTGGACGAGAGAGGGTTCAGCCTGAGAAATTTCTTGACAGTGAAGTCTTAAAATGACCTCTGCCTTGTGGAGGCAGGCAGGGAGGTAGAACGAGGACCCTGGCAGGGGTCCAGTGACCCTCTCTATCTTAACAAGAGTAAGAAAAATTGTTCTGATTCATGGCATTTTCTGAGGATATTCCTAACTCTAAGTCACTAATGAAAGATGTATATTTTTAAACTCTCTGCTTGCTTTCATCCACCAACATACAATCATTCAATCTCTTTTCTCTGCTAGTCTAGGTAAGCACCAGAAATAGAAGCTCAAGTTTGAGTGGGTCACTGCTCATTAGCCATACTCTCAGTTACACCTACACAGTATTAAAACATTAACCCCAGCAATCCTTCCGTGCTGGATTTCAAAATTGGCCACAATGTATCACAGCTGCTCCCATCAAGGAGCTACGCTTTGAACCTGAGCTAGCCTTCTGATTTTCTCAGAACATGGTGGAAATGACCTTGTTCATGTTCCAGTCCTGGGCCTCAAGAGCATGCACAGCTTCCTCTCCTGCCACTCTTGGGAACTCTGCAACCACCACCTGTGGACCAGCCAGGGATAGCCTTCTAAATAATGAGAATGTGTGGCCCAGCTACCCTGTGCCCCTAGCCAATAGTCATCCAAACACCAGTCACATGAGCAAAGCCATCAATTGCCTGCTGACCACAAACCCATGAGTGAGCCCACAGCAACAGAAGCACCTAGCTGAGCTCAGCCCCAACCACCCACCCACGTAAGTTATAAATGGTGGAGTTTTCACCCACCAACTATGAGGCCAGTTTGTTATGCAGCACAAGCTAACTGATACACCTTGCCACAGCAGAAAGACACCTGAAAATACTGGATGATGACATTGTAAAGGGTAATTATTTGTTAATTTAAGTCTTTCCTAGAGCCTTGATTAGGGGCGTATATAGGAGGGAAAACAGCTTGTGCTGACTGAGAGTATGGCTCAGGGTAAAAGAAAAGATGTTTCAAATTCAAGTTCCCTTTCTTTTACTGATGGACATTAATGACTTCCTGGCTGTTAGAAATGTGTCCTTTTTTTTTTTTTAAGATTAGTAGCAGAGATAATAAAAAATTAGCATGGCCTCAAATGATGACTTTACTAATCATTCCCTACTGGAAAGGGTTTTGCCTTAAACTACATAGTCTGAATATCCCTGTCCTAATTCTGTCATCGTAAGAAAATGCCCCCCACCAACCCCCACCCAGCACTCTCTAAGCAGTGTGTTTGCTGCCACCCTGGTCACAGTGGGTATTATTGGCTGACGAACCAGGGGGGAAATTTTCTGGAACAGAGATCCTGGCTCTCCATTTCCCCATGCAGGTTCTTGTGTCATTGCTTCTTTTTGGAAACGGAGCTCCCACTGACATCAAAAAGAATCTTTCTCAAAGTGTCTGGAAACCGCAGGGCGGTCAGCGTGGTTCCCCCAGCGGCAGAGAATCAGCCCCTGATGCATTCACTGGAGATCAAATTGGATTAAATGCCCCCTTCCAAGCAAGCCTGAAAAATTGCCGAACACAAGGTCTTTCATGCGTTAGCCCTCGAACGAAGGGCAAGCCTCAAAGCCTGGCCTCGTTCTAAATTTAGATAAGTAATTTTATACAAGAATGTAACTGTGTAGTGAATATTTCTGGCTTTCCTCTTCTTTGAATGCCCAAGTGGGGAGGATCAGGTCTGCATTTGTGCTTTGACAGTTTTGAGAAGATGTCATGTGGCTATTTCTCCGTGAAAAGAGCAAAAATAATAGGAGACCAGCTTAAAATGTCAAGTCACATTATTGGCAGACACCTGAGGTGATCTAGGTGATCTTTGCCACTTTCCTCTGCTCTTAATTCGAGCAATATTACACGTGCTATGACAACGGTGAACCGTCTGGAACAGACTGTTTGATCTCTGGCGTTGGCTGCTATAAGGACAACCTGAACGCCCCTCACACATTTTATCCTCCTTAATGGGGTACACATCCTCTGGGGGTCAGTTCATGTGCTCTAGGAGCTATAGCAGAGAAGGGATGAAAGGCTGTGGATGTGTTTATAACTGATTTTAAATATTTTTAAAAGTTGAATGAATATATGAGTATTTCATGCACACACACACACACACACACTAAGGCCATATGTCCAATTAAATATCAGGTGTGTCTGTTCTGGATAGAATTATCTTAGCTCATCCTGACTATAAAATATGGGAAAGAAGGTCTGGTTGGCAATTGTATATGTATTCATTTAATAAAAAAGTAAGATGAAAGAAATGATTAGGCTGCCAATGGAGTGTGTTTAGGACTCAAGGGGAAGAAGAGGGATCCATTTGCCCTGCTCTGAAATTAAAACTCTCCTAGAAGGGCGTAGGAATGGGTAAACTAAAGGATTGAATGGCTGTGTGCAGAGAGGCCAGTGTTTCTGCAGTGGTTTTTGGTGTAATCACTGGAGCAGATGCTGAAATGAAGATTTTCAGAACCATCCACATGCTCTGAGGCAAATCTTGGACTTACCTGTCTCCGTTACAACCTGAGGAGCGAGGCACGAGGTTTTGATTGAATTGCCTAGTAATTCTGTCATGAACTGCACTGCTTTTTTCTCCCTTGAACACATTACCGATGGTAACAAGGGAGTTATTTTCAATCAAGACACGCTACAACAAAAAAGATTTCTCCTAACATTGTGATCCCTTCCTCTGAAATCCATTTCAGATTGGCGGATAAAATGTGATTATATTTACACTTGCCTGACACAACTCAGGCAGCAAAATAACAGCCTGTCGGAGACATTTTTCTTCTTCATATTTAGATCTGTCAGTGTTGTAGTGCTGGGGGAGCAGGGAGGGGTGGCAGAGGCAGCTGGGGTTGGTGATATGTTTTCGTCGGCTCACAAATAGAGATGTTCTGTGCACCGTGCGTCTCTCTAGCTCCCTCTCATCTCGGAGCTCCTCAGACGCCATCCCGAATGGCTTGCAGAGCTATGATACAGCGCACTGATCAATACTGCTCTATGCAAATCGAATTTCTCATTTTTGCCTTGACACAGCCCATAAATTATTTCAGCATAATACTTTAATTGGTCCATACTCATCAGAGGATGTACGATGCATGACTCTCCAGTATCTGTGCAAGTCACAGTTGTGGTTTGTATTAAACGTCTCAGCATCCAGATTGCAAGGCTAACATCGTGGGTGGGACAGGGAGGAGGCCACACAGTGCTGCAGAGAGGGAGAAGGCCGGGACTGAGTGGAGAATTCTGGTTCCCCTTCTCAGCCTACCAGGGATTCGCTGTATGTGGTATCAGGCAATTCATTCAACTTCTCTGAGCCCGAGTCCTCATTTACAAAATGAGTGGCTGGTTTTGGGGGTCATCAAGGTTCTGTGTGAGTGATTGCTCAGCCTGGACTCCCCAGAGGGACAACGTCAAACTTGTGCTCAAGTCTCCATGTGCACTTCAAAGCCATCGCTCCCACGAGAGGTTGTGAGCTCTATTTCAAAAGGACTAGAGAGACGATCAGGAATCCCATGCACATCACTCTGGACCCTTCATAAGTAACCAGTGTTTCTAAACTAATACCACATTCCCTCTGGTCCCCAGAGAGAAAGAGGACACTCCTTGTTTCCAGGTCCTCTCTGAGCTCTTGATATGTAGTGGATGCTGTGATCCAGGAGCAAAGGATTTATTACCCCAGCTGCTAAGAGTGCCACCCATGGATGGTGCCTTTGGGAATTGCCTTAGCAGCAGAGAGCCACAGCCTGCACCCAGTGACTGCCAGATGGGGTGTGAAGGCAGGTCCTCTCAACCCTCACTCAGGATAGCTCGGAGGGGTTATCTCATCTTGAGAACTCCCCACAAGGTTAGATGAGGCTTCTGATGAGACCTCATCACAGCCCAACTCCTCCCTCTGCCCAATGTTGCTTTTTTCTCCTTCCCATGGTGTTGACCCCAAAGCACTATAAATGTCTTACATGCTAATCTCCATCTCAGAGTCAGCACCATAACAAAATTGGCTTCCTCTGGGAGAGAGAATTCAAATATCTTTCATTCAGCTGTATCGTGCATACCCCATACCTGAGTTCAGTACTCAAACTTTGAAAAACAGAAGATAATACAATCAACCTAGAGATTTATGGATTAAATTCAACCTACAGACTTAAAAGCATACAGAAATAATACATTAATTTAAAATATTACATAATTCCAACTTACAGATGTATGGGATCTTTGGAAAAACTAGAAGGTCTCCCAAAACAGAGAAAAACACAACGATCAGCTGGGGCTGTGGAGCCTCTGTCCCCCTGAGACAGGGCCTGTCCCTGCTCTCATGTTACTCCCCCTCCTCTTAATCCTAATGCTCCCTGATGCAAAGCTCAGTGCCAGGAACTATTTATCATTGCATTTACAGAATTTGTTTCATTGTGGTAGAATTAAGAAGAGAATAAAATTCTCCTTATATTTTTTTATCAGAAGTGAGGTTGGGATGGGAAGGAGCAGTATAGTTTTAGAAAAACAGAAGAGAACGTATTTATTTGCCCAAGTAAAGAATGTTTTCTTACAGTGGCAGACTTCTCTCATGTACATTACCTCTATGGCCCTTTGAGAGGTTGGGTTTCAACACCCGTTCTGAGGTTTGAAGCCAGTGGTCCACCTTTGGCTTTTCCCCCTCATGCTACAGATATATGTCCCTGTCCCAATAGTAAAAGAAAGGAGAAATAAAGGAGGAGAAGCAAAGGAGAAAGAGGGGTAGAAAAAGGAGAAATATATTCCTGCAATCTTTAGGACCCTTCACATATACTCTGCATCCTTTCTTGCCAGAATCTTTGGAAGTCCCCATTTTCTGACTCCTACCCCCAAAGTCTTCAATCATTGCAAATGTCCTTTACCAACATAATTCTACTAAAACTGCATTCAGAAAAATTACCATTGAAGAGGATTGTTATGGAGGTTTTGACACATGGCTGCAAATTCTCAGGTACTCCTCCAGTCAAGAGGTGGGCTCTGGGTCCCCTTCCCTTGAATCTTTGATCAGGAGATCAGGGGCTGGCAATCAATGGCTTGGGGCAAAATCTGGCCAGTCCCGTTTTTTAATGACATAAGCTAAGAATATTTTTTTAATGGTTACATTTTAATTGGTTATGCAAGGACCTATATGGTAACCTTGATTTTTCCTCTTGTCTCACAAGACTTAAAAAACTTACCACTTGGACTTTTAAGAAAAAGTTTGCTGACCTCTGCAATGACTTACAGCAGGAGTGACGGTAATGCTATATGGCTCCCAAGGAGAGGTTGTGACAAGTCATGCAGCTTTTTCCTTGTTCAATGGATCCCCATGTAAGAATGGGGCTGCCATGCTAGGAGGAAGCCCAAGTCACAGTGAGGCCACATGTAGGTGTTCTGGTTTATAGTCAACAAAGCCCAACCTCTGGTGTTTCTAGCCCCAGCCATCTGAATTTCCCCCACTGGTGTTCTGTTCCAGCTGCCCCTGCTGGGCCCTGTCTGAACACCTGAACCACAGAATGTTTGAGCAAAATAAAATGGTGGTCATTTTATTCCACTAAGTTATAGAGTCATTTGTTAGAGAACGATAGGTAAATGGAACAAATACCATATAATTATGGTTAAAGCCAAGATACTCTGAAAGCAAAGTTATGAATATACTAGGACATCAGATATTTTCCAGGACTCTCTAGGGCAAACCAGAATGTGTGATTTCTCCAACAATGTGACGACATACTCCAACGTTTTGATTCAATGGATTCTTTTTAGCTCTCACTCTCTGAAGCATGTGAAATGGTGAACACACAACCCTGAAGCACTTTCATATGATCCTCTCTAAGGTGTTGCTACTTTTTCTCTCTATTTTTCTGAGAGCCCTCTCTCAGTCTTTTCCACTGACATTCTTTCTCAGTCCACTGAGGACCCTAGGTTTCAGGCTATGCTAGTTCTGATCAAACAAGGAGTAGAATCCAAGACAGGATTAGCCACGCAAGAGATATATTGGGGTGACATCTGTGAAGAATTAAGGGGAGAAGGCAGGCATCATCAAGGAGAGCCTTCAGACCATGCTGTGAGTCTGACACCTGGGATAAGGTGGGAGGAAAGAAGGAGGATTGGGGAGGAAGGGTCTCAGACTGCAATGCAGTTCTAAGAAAGTTTTGGCCAGGGCAATGGAGAGGTCTTCAGCCAAAGTCACCCATTAAAGGAGTCCTGTGTCCTGTACAAATAAGCCTGTAGTGGTACCCCTACTGTCCCAATTAATTGAGTGAGAGCAGCCTGGGTGAAAAGTGACCTCATAATAAACACAGCAATGGATCTAGAGGCATAGCCGGTGGGGCTATGAGTCAACTATGCTCCTAGCAGCAGGAGATCAAACCAGGGCAGTTTCATGGCGACCACAGTCTACCTGTCCACACATGTAGAGGGAGTGGCTCCACCATGGACCCCATGACCCCTCTCCCTGAAAGAAATCTGGAAAAGGGAAGTCAGTAGGACAAGCTACAGTCCCTGTTGCTGCCTTGAGTCTTGGGTTTGCAACTGGTACTTACCCTCTCTCCCCTCCATCATTCATTCTATATACTCCTCACCCTCGGCTATCATTTTGGCAGGTCATGGTGGCTCACCTGGTGGCATGATTCAACCTTCATTTCTCAAGGAAAGGAATCCTTGGCAATCCTCCCCTTCTCAGGCTGGGGCTGCTGCATGTGTCCATTCACATTACAATGGGGCAAGGGAGTCCTAGGCAGCATGCAGGTGTAACGCCTGGTTCCACATGTATTTGTCCTTGTCCCCATTGTATAAAATTGGCCCCACAACCTGCTGGCAAGGGTTCATCACAGTTGCCAAGCTAGTGACTCTTCTACTCATCTGCTGGTTTCTGGACCTAAGGAGTCCACAGTAGCTTGGCAGCACTTGCATTTCAGTGGGACCCTTGCTGTATCCTCTGGTAAGTAGGGACCCCTTGAAGGACAAGCCTGCAGAGCCCACAGTTTCAGGAAAAAAAAATACAAAGTCCCCCAGTGGGTCATTGGGAGTGATGATAAGTGGACAAGCCTGCCTCTATCTCTTTATTTCCAGGCCCATATATTCTTTCTATTGGGGGCCCGGTATGATATAAAGGTCTCTAATTTAATGTGTATACTGTATCCTGAAGGATGCCAATCTATCCCGGCAGAGTATTGCATGTGAGGCTATTTCCTGCTGCACGATGTAGCATATCACATGATAGTGGTGGATAGAGTGTGTGCTTCCCCTATGTTATTTTCATTCAGTAGTTTCCATAAAACTTTTCGAATGTGTGGTTTGATATCTATGAATTGGGTCCCTGGCTGGATATTTTGTGGTACAGGATTCCACACCTGTGGGTCAGGCATCTGTAAGCGTCCAGGTAGGAGACTGACTGAGTCTCTGTGGGTAAAAAAAGGAAATTATAACTGGACTAGATATATATCCCTGTGAGGATGAGCTCCTGGCCCCTTGTGGGTGGAGGGGCTCAACATAGTTGACTTACCACCAACAGTCAGTTGTTCTCTTGGAAGGACAGTGCCACATTGGCAGTGTGTGCTACAGCCAGCTTGCACCAGCTCCCAGTAGTCACTTGTGCACATCTCTCCCCAACTCTGTGTTCAGCCACATTATGTTGGTATCTTGAAATTTGCCATGGTAAAGTTTTTACACCATAGAAATTGGAAAACACCACAAATTAGACTTTTTATAATAGAGAGCCAGATGTTAACATCTGCCAGCACACCACTGATTATAGTTTAAGCTGTTATATACATTGCAGCACTGTTCCTAATCCTTAACCCAATTAAGCAATTTTTGGCTGCTGAAATCTAAGTTATTGAAGATTTCTGCTTCCAGTTGTAATAGACATCTATAAGAACTATCATCTAATCAATAGCAATTCTGGATTCTTAATAAAATAAAAAAAATCATTCTAATGGCATCAGAGAACAACCAAGGCAACTGAGTCTTGAGAAGCCAAGTAAGTATGGTTTTCCCTTCCTTAGTGTATTTGCTGAATCTCAGTCTGGAGTCGATAGGGATAGAAGAAAATGAGAGCATAGAACTTTCAGCACAGTTGTGGGGATGGCATAAAAATGAGAATCCGAAGCTTCCATGACTTCCAGGATTTGAGGGGTAAGATCCTGGAGAAGAGAGACTGTGGAGGCATTCTCTTCCACTTTTCCTCTCGTGGTATATACTTAATACAAAGCTGAGCTGGACAAAAATCTGATAAAGTAGAAAATGGTAACTTGGGAAAAATATATATAAAGAACATTTTTAGCAGTTTCAAGGTGCTAGAAAAACAAAACTGGACTTCAGGAAGAGCCGAGAAGTTGCATAAGCACGAATGGGTGGTTTTTAATTGAGATCCCTAAGGGCTATGCTGCAGGCAGGAGTGAGTATAGACCAAAAATTGACAAGGCCATACAGAACCTTAAACCTACCCTCAAATCATCTTGGTCCCTGACTGGATGAAGGAATTTGTATCTCATAGCCAGAATAACTTTCATCCTTTCTGGAAGAATATAGAATTATCCAGAAACTTAAAAATTTTTATGCAAAATGCCTGGCATTCAATAAAAAATTATCATGCATGCCAGGAGACAAGAGCCAATGAGGAAAAATAAAACAGAAGAAAAAATAGGCCTATCAATAATCCAGATATTAAGAAAAAGACTTCAAAATAACTGTGATTAACATGTTTAAGAAAATAGATGTCAAGCTGGAGAATTACAACAGAGAACTGGAATCTATAAAAATAACCAAGCAGAAATTCTAGTACAAAAATAATAGTCGTGGCTAAAATTAAAACTCAATAGATGGTTTAACAGTATATTAGACATAGCAGAAGAGAGAATTAATACGTTGGAAGTCAGCTTAGTAGAAAAGCATACAGACTGAAACATACAGACTGAGATGTAATGCTGAAAATTACAGAAAAGAGTGTGTGGGACATAGGAGACATGGCAAGTAATCTAACATGCTTATGATTAGATTTCTGAAAGGAGAAAAAAAGAGAATGGGGCAAGCATTACTGGAAGACATACTGGTTAAAAAATTTCCCAAACTGACAAGAGATATCAAACCACACATTCAAAAAGTTTTATGGAAACTACTAAATGAAAATAACATAGGGGAAGCACTTCAGGAAGTAGGACTGGGCAAAGACTTTATGGATAAGACCCCAAAAGCACAAGCAACAAAATAAATAATAAATAAATGGTATCATGTCAAACTAAAAAGTTTCTGCACAGCTATTTACAATAGCCAAGATATAGAACCAACCTAAATGTCTATTGATGGATGACTGGATAAGGGAAATGTGGTATATATATACACAATGAAATACTACTCGGCCATAAAATGAATGAAATTTTGTTGTTTGTGGCAACATGGATGAGCTTGGAGAAATTTATGTTAAGTGAAATAAGCCAGGCACAGAAAGAGAAATACTGCACATCATCACTCATAAGTAGGAGCTAAGAGAGAAAGAAGGAAGGAAAGAAAGACCACAGTGGTGTGTTGGACTTGCAGAGGGAGAGAACAATCTAGCGTTGCTGGGTGTGAGGGGGGAAGGGAGAGGGGGGCTGAGAAGAGGTTGGATGGGGGACACAGGGAATAATTGTAGTTTGAGGTGGTGGGCATACTGATAGTATTGATCTGATTGCCACAGTCAGCTCTGTGCCTATTAATATGCAAATCAATTTTTTAAAAAAAAGTCTTATGGCTGCCTCTCAGGATAAATACAAAGAATGCCATATGTAGGCACAGCCTAATAAAACCCCTGAAATCTAAAACCAAACAAGCAAAAAAGACAAAAAAAAAAAAAAATTCTTAAAAAGACACATAACCTCCAAAAGTATCAAAAAAAAAAAAGTATGACAGCTGTTTTCCAACAGAAATTACGGATGACAAAAGACAATGAAATGTGCCTTTTAAATTTACAAAGAAAGTACTTCTAACTTAGAATTATAAATAAGTGATAATGTTCTTTAAACTAAAAATGGAATAAAGACATTTTCAGAAAAACAAAAAATATCCAGTAGATGCTCACTGAAGGAATTCCTAGAGACAGATATTAAATGATCCAAAATTATGCAGCAAAGAATTTATAAAAAATAAAAATAGAAAACAAGAAGAAAATACTGGAAAGAGTAAATATGTCAGACAACTGAATAAATGATTTAAAAATGTAAATTTATAATTTAGACAGAAGTTCAAAGGGCCAAGGCAATCCTAAAAAAGAAAAGAGTTGGAAAAGGTGACTGCCAGATATAAAACTTTATTATGAAACCGTGCTTATTAAGACAATTGGGTAGGGCACAAGGCGAGACCAAAAACAGACCAATGGAATACAATGGGGTGTTCAGAAATAAACTCACGTGTACTTGTGTTAGTCACCTTGATACCAGAAAAGAGGGTCTGGGGCGGCCCCATAGCCAGCCTCAACACACTGCATCCTCTACCAGGTTCTTGACTCTGCCACAGGAAAGAATTCAAGAGCAGAGCCACAGTAGAAAGTGAGAACAGGTTTATTACAGAAAATAAGAAATTAGACTTCACAGGGAAAGTGGGGCCTACCTGCAGAGACTGAGCAGCCTCTGCAGCAAGTTTAATACAAAAGTAAGAAATACAAATTTAAAATTGAGTACGAAGTGCAGGCTGGTTCAAGAGAGTGAGCACACAGCCTGCTGAAGGCAAGTGTAACAAAAAGTAAAGCATACACAACTCACAGGCAAAGTGCAGGCCGGCCCCAAAGACAGTGAGCAGCAGCCCTGCCTTCTTCCTGGATTCAACTTTTATAGTTGTGCTACCTGATGCATATTCATGCTATCTAATGAATATTCAACTAAGAGGCGTGGTTCCCAGTTAGGTAACCTAGTCTTGCACATGTTCAGTGGGTCTCTTTTACAGCATAGTCATTGGTTAAATTCCATCACATGCATCAAATATGTTCAAATACATTCTGGGTGCTCTCTAGCACTTCTAAACGCTAAATGGGAGGTCATTGATGGGATAATATCCTTTTTGCTGAGTGTGGTTGGACAGTGAAATTACATAGGCTGCCTCCTGTGTTCTCAATCTCCACGTGCAGGTGCTGAAAATATAAGTGCTACACACGCCAGTTAGCTCAGGACTCAGAGGTGGGGCTTGAGTCTGAGGGGAGTGGTTTGAGATCTAGGGGAGTGGCCTGAAACCCAGTCCCAGGGGGACTGAGCACCTCTTTTCTCAACCTGATCGATGACAAACGTACTATTGCAAAATCCTTGAGATGGTACTTCACAAAAGAGGATATCCAAATGGCTGCTGGTTAAATAAAAGTTGCTCAACACCACTGGTGAATAGGAAAATGTATATTATCAGAACTATGAGACACCATCACATACTAACACGGTTAGAATTAAGGAAATAAGACTGGCAATGCTACACACTGGTGAGGACATGGAGCAACTGGAATTTTCAGTCTGCTGGTGAGAGTGCAGTTTGGTACGACCACTTTGGAAAACTTCCCATCACGTGGGAAAGAGGGATGGGCAAGGGGTGACAGTGGAGATGGCAGGGGGGCTAGTTCTGACACTTATTGTCTACTCAGCATTAGGGGCTGATGGAGTTTGGATGTGTTGTCCCCTCCAAAACTCATGTGGAAATCTGATCCCCAATGTGGCAGTGTTGGAAACTGAGTCATGGGGGTGGATCCCTCATGAATGGATTAATGCTCTCCCTGGGGGGAGGGGGATTAATGAGTGAGTTCTCGCTC
This sequence comes from Galeopterus variegatus, assembly GCF_000696425.1. Taxonomy (NCBI): domain Eukaryota; kingdom Metazoa; phylum Chordata; class Mammalia; order Dermoptera; family Cynocephalidae; genus Galeopterus; species Galeopterus variegatus. Next base: position 32,758 of record NW_007729918.1, read on the forward strand.
TATTAGTTCCCGTGAGAGCTCCTTGCTTAAAAAGACCCTGGCACCTCTTCTCTTTCTCTCTCTTGCTTCCTCTCACCATGTGATCTGCTTGTACCAGCCGCTAGCTGCCACTTTGCCACCATGAATAGAAGCAGCCTGAGGCCTGTGTCAGATGCAACTGTCCCAGAATAGTAAGCCAAATAAACCTCTGTTCTTTATAAATTACCCAGTCTCAGGTATTTCTGTTATAGCAACACAAAACGGACTGAAACAGGGGCCAATAGGCTGCTACCTCCTATCACAAACAATCGGGAGAAGGAAGTACGTCCTTTACAATCCTTCTCTCCCAGCTCAAACTCGGGGCTTGGCAAATCCAATTAATTAAACTTATAAAGAAGAACCTGATTTTCTGGAAATAACATGTCTCAGTTTGAATGTTCTGCTGCTAATTACTCACATAGAATTTTCCAAGACATTTCCGTAATATGCTTTTCTTGAGAACACGAGTCTGAATCTACTTGACACCAAGACAGTGGCTTATCTTAGCTCCTCTAAATGCTGCAATCCTTCTCTACCATTCCACCTGCAGGCTCGGTTCTGGAACAATGAATGAGGAAGCCAGCAGGCTCTCTTTTCTAGGGGTCAGCCCTTCCTACCTGGTGTCAGTCCTGGAAGCTTAATAAAGCAATGACATCCCTACCTAATTCCCACCATGATGTCTTTGGTCCTGGTTCCTGGTTTTTCCTTTTCACCTGCTGGAATAGAAGCTCAATTCTGAATTTCAGCAAGCCCACCAAAATCTCTAACAATCTTGCTTAGCTCCTGCTCCCACATTTCCATGGCCCCAGGAAGGACACTGCTTCTGATATAGTCCTGCTATTTCTTGATTTTTTTCTACATAGACCCTGAAAGATGTTTCTATACCACAGGTAGGTGTTTCTAGGCAGCAGATCTTGATAATCCCACCTAATTTCATATCACTGCACTCACATTAGACTCTCCCACCCCTCAAATTTGGCAATCCCACGTCAGACTATATCTCCCATGTTTCCAAGATTTTGTGTTCCTGCCATTGGTTTAGTAAGCTCACCCTGTTCTCAGCCTTTTCCTTCCAGGGCATTTCTAGCATGCAATATGACTCATGTAAAAACTGTGATAAATCCATCAAGCCAGTTGTTGGAATTCATGTGTGGCTGTCTGGCAGAAATTTAACATTTCAAAGGCTTTAGGGAAAATTGTGTCAGGACAGAGGATACTTAGGATAATAGATTTACAACATCTCTGTTCAGTGCAGCCTTCCTTGGTTATTAGATCTGTAAGTTGTTACTTAAAGATAAATTTTTCAGTTTGATTTAGTTTAAGCATTGCTTCTGAGAATCATGTACATTCCCAGAGGCCACAGGGCAGTCAGTACAACTTAAATAAATTGGGCATGTTTGAACAGATAAATAAATGCATATGTCTCCACCCATTCAAGCACCATGTAAGTGGAATATACCCTGGGAAAAGTCCTAAGCAAGGCTCCAGAATTACCACCCAGCAGCATGTAATAAATATCCTAGAAAGTGAACTGGACCACAGGAGCTACCTATGAAATGAGGACATCAAAGGTGCAGGACCAGGCATATTTCTGGAGATACTTTGGCATACAATGGACGGGTTAAATTTTATGAATTTATGGGTACCAGTCACAGTGGAATTTGCACACGACTGATTCCACTGAAGAATTACAGATTAAGAAAAATCATTGTCTTTTTTGAGGACTTTTTTTTTTTTGGCTGTAGAGACGGTAGGTCATTGTGGTTAGACAGTATGTGTAGAGATGGGAATGGGAGCCACGGATGCTCTGTGTCAGGCTGCTGGAGCTCAAAACCTGATCATCCCACTTACTTGCTATTCAATTTTGGACAAACTGTTTAACCTTCTCTGCCTCAGACTCTTAGCTTGTAAAATGGAGACAATTATATATTAAGCATGTTTCAAGCATGTGAAGACAAACATGGATATACATAAAACACTTAGGACATTGCCAAAGCTTAGCAGGCACTTGTAAATGTTAGCTATTATTATAATACACACATCCTCATATGGGTATTTCTGAAGATGCAGGAGAAAAAGACATTCCTACTGATAGAAATATTATCACTTCATTGCAAAAGAAGATTGAAATGCCAAATACAGTCATAAAAAGGAAAGGGGAGGAGAGGCCATTTATGAAAACATTTTGTGTCCACCAAACTGAATAAAATGTCTGGAATATGTTGGGTTCTTAATATGTGTTAATTAACCCATCAATTATTTAACATAAGGGCTAAGCTGTGGGGTATTTAATTAAAGTGAAGGACACGTTGAAAATAAAACAGTCTAAGATGATTTCCTGAAAGACGGTAGAACAGAACCACATCTTGAAGGCTTTAGTCAGATTTGGATTTGCAGGGTGAGAGGAAAAGGTCCTTAAATTGGGCATAGCAGGTTGACAAATGGTTAGAAGGGAGGAATGAGCACATAGCATCAGAAGACATGGCAGAGACCCACCTGGCTGCAGAGGAAATTAGGTAGGTAGAGAGCAGCCAGGTTACTTGACGGAGAAGGATGTCAGCTGCCAATTTCTAAACCAGTTTTTATATGTAGAAACAATTTATTTTAAAGAAACACTACAGTTCAGTCCCTAAAAAAATCTGCTTACTGAATAGCTGTTTTCAAAATAACCAGGTTTTCAGTTGGGTTCACCCGGGCATTCAAGATTGAGTTCCTCCAAATAACTTATTTCTCCTTCCCGGTACAACTATAAAATCCATTACTGTACTCTTGGGAGCATGCAATAGAAGGGTGATTTGGAATTCTCTTTACATACCCAGAATCATAGGCCATTCAGGCTTCTAGCAAAGTGTTTAAACATTTACCCCCACTAAATGTTTAACACTTGGTTAAAATTAAATTTGATATCCTACTAATTTGAGAACATGTCCATGCAAAAACCTGCTTGTGAATGTTTATAGGAGTTTAATTCATAATTACCAAAAACTAAAGGCAACCAAGATGTCCTTTGACAGGTAATGGATAAACAAACATGGTACACTGTACAATAAAATATTTTTCAGCAATATAAAGGAATAAGCTATCAAGCCACAAAAAGAAAGGGATAAGTCTTGAATGCACATTGCTATGTGAAAGCAGCCAGTCTGAGAAGGCGAGATATTGTATGATTCCATTTATATGATGTGCTGGAAAAGGAAAAACTGTAGAGATTATAAACACATCAGTGGTTGCTAGGAACTTGGGGGGAGGAAGAAGAGCTGAATTGAAGAAGACCATGGGATTTTTTAGGTCAGCAAAAGTATCCCATATGATCCTGCAATGGTGGATACATGACACTATACACTCACTAAAACCCATAGAACTTTACAAAACGAAGAGTGAACCTTCACGTATTCAAATAAAAACAATAATTTAGAAGGTCAGGAATCCCAGGATGGAATGCAGAATGTGATGAAAAAATCAGCTGAATTATAAATGTGTAAAACAGCCTTGCTAAAGGAGGTGGGGTGGTGGGGAAGAGAAGCTGACTTAGAAAATTCTGAAAAGGAGTGGACACAATGCCTGGCTTATAGCAACTGGGCAGGGTGTGCTGCTGTGTCAGTGGATCAGAACTGCCCCTGGCACCTGACACCCTGTGGGAAGCCTCTCCCCACTCACTTTGCCTTGTGAGTCAGATGATCACTCCAGGTGCCCCCAGTGTTCTGCACCTGCACACGAGGCACATTGTGGTGCTACCTGGGGGCATTCACTGAGACTACAGCTGCCCTAAGATATGCAGGAGTCCTGGGATTTCTCCCTTCAGGTCCTGTAATAATTTAAGGTGAGAATCCAAGGTCAAATTCAGCAGACATGGCACAAGGCAAGTGGCTAAAGCACAAGCAGGTCAATAGACTGTGGTGCCATTTTATAAATTCAACCCTTAAGCCAAGAGCAGTTGAGAGGCATATTGTCACCATCTGTCAACCAAACCACCCTGCCCTTTGTGCCAGTTGTTTTGAAATGTACCTGGGATTTGTTTTAGCCAGGTATGGTGACATGACAGACATGGAGACACTGCCTTGAAAGAAGTTTATTACTTACAGTCCCCAAGAGAAGGGGGCATGCCATGCCACACAGGGACACACAGGAGCACCAGGGCCAGTCAGGAGGCAGGAAGAGAGTGGGGAAAGTGTGGGCCAGAGCATTTATTACGGGAGTGGTGGGAAGTTGTCAGGTGAGGACATTCCCTGTAGGGTAGGAAGAGAAACGCAGATGTGGGTATTGTGGTTGGGGGGTTTGTTATATGATTTCTGTGCACCTGCAATGCTCAGGGATATGTGCATGTACACGGCTTTGGGTGTTGGGTTGGCCCATGATTTTAAGATGCTAGAATATCAAAAATGATTATTACAATGGGATTCTGAGACAGAAAAAGGGCAATAGCTAAAGACTAGGGAAATCTGAATAAAGTATGAAATTTAGTGAATAATGATGTATCAGTATTGACTCATTAATTGTGACAAATTGCCACACTAATGTAAGATGTTGATAGTGGGGAAAACCAGGTGTGGGGTATATGGGAACTCTTTACTGTCTTTGAACTTTTCTGTAAATCTAAAACTATTTAAAAATAAAAGTTTATTTTATAAAAAATAACTTTAGAACAATCTATACATTTCCTTTATCTCCTCTAAGCTGTTTTCACATTAGGCAAGTGGCTTCTGTGGGAAGAACAAAGAGAAGAGGGTTGGTACTTATCCTTTTCTAAAGTTCATTCATTGATTTATCAATAGTTTACTGAGCATCTGACTATGTTCCTGGCCCTGTGTTAAACAGGGACAGATAAAAAGAAAGAAAGGTCCTAGCTGTGCTTTTGAGAAATCCCAGTTTAATGGGGTAGATACAAAACCCCAAAGTTGCCTTGCAAGGTGACAGGTGCTGTGCTGAGATTTTGTGCACAACACCAGGAAATATTCAATTAACGTTTGGAGGACTTGCTGAAGTTCTCAGCAGAGCCACCATGTAAAGAGAGTCTTGGAGGGTGAGGAGCAATTTGAAAAGTAGAACAGGAGGGAGAGGGCATGAAGGGCAGAGCTGAGTGCACTTGGGGGAGAGTGTTGCACAGGACGTGGAGCCTGGGGCTGGGAGGGATAGGATACAAGGCTAGAAAGGAGTGCCATGGCTCCAGCTCTAGGAGGCACTTAAACATTTGCTGCATGACTGACCAGTTGGCTGAATAAATAACCAGAAGGAAAAAGGCCTTGCCTGGTATTTATAGAATGTAGACTTTGTTCTATAGTCCACAGGGAGCCACCTGGGGTTTCGAGGTGGGGGATAACATGGCATGGGTGGTTAAATTCTGGCCAGCCCCAGTGAGGACCAGCCACAGCAGCAGCTCTGAAGTGCTTATAGGACACAGAGAATCTCAGACCTCAGGCCTCGGGAATCAGAACCTGCTTCGTATCAGGGACCCTGGGTGATTTGTATGTACGCTTCAGTTGGAAAAGAGCTGTTTTCGAAAAATCACTTTGTTGGTAGGAGGAAACGTAGGCTTTTTTTTTTTCTTCTTCTTCTTCTTCTTACCCAAAAAAGAAAGGATGGAAAGAGAGGAAGGAGGTAAAGAGAAAAAGCATGGGGACTGGAGGAAGGAGAGAAGAAGGAAAAACAATGAATGACTCACATGAATAATACGGACAAACAACATTTTCCCTAAGTGCTTTCTTCCACCTATGTGCTTTCTTGTGAAAGAAGCAGCACCTCTAATCAGATGACTTCTGATCCTGGCCAGCCTCCAGAAGAGGGATGTACAGGTGTCCTTTGAAAGGGCTCCCCTGGAACTGGGGAGGGTGGGGAAGCTGAAGTGGACGGCTGGTGGCAGAGTGACAAGCAAACATGTAACTCTTATTCCCTCTGCAAACAGACAGAACACGTACTTAATTTCCAGGGAAGTGGCTGCTGGGATGGCAGCTGAGGGAAATCAAGGGCTCAGCGGGCCCCTATAATTCACACTCATTTTCTGTAGCTAGAACGGATGATGGGATGTCAGGGTAAGAGCGTCCCCAGCTCTTGCTAGCACACTGCTGTGTGGAGGCCCATCCCACCCCTCTGTCTCCCTCTGCATGCATGCCCAGGGCGGCCAAAATCTGGATTTGTGCAGAGAAAGAAAATGGAAACATCCTGCTCCACACATGCTCAGGCTGCTGAGGCAGCTGGTGCAGACGAGTGACCCACTTCCACCACCTAATCTGTATTGTCTGTGCTGCCAGGGCATCCTGCTCCAAGGGACACACGTTGTGACCTATTATATTTACCCACAAACACCGAATTTACTTCTGAGGAGCTACACGTGATAATGATATTCCTGTGTTGAAGACTTTTATTTGCAATGAAAGACCAAACAGAGCCTGCCTTGTCTGATTAGCGCCCTAAGTGCTATGATTATTCTCAGAATCCAGGCAGGGCTTTATCTGGGGTCCTGTTCTCTGCCTCCCCTTCTTGACTGGGTTGCTGAGAGCTGAGCTCATTCTCCAGTGAAGCCTGGTGCCTGGCAATTACTACAGCTCCGTGTCAGGCATGTTCACTTTTTATTTTTTACTTGAAGACCCTCATATGCTCACTGTGAGATGGCTCCCTTGTCCCTATTTTAGAGGGAAAGTGAGGTTAGCACCTAAAGAGTAGCATCATTGAAATTCTGTCCAAGACTGGGCTCTGTCCTCTGCATTATTATTTACTATGTTAATTTAGAGTCAAAATCCTTTAGAAGCCGCCATCTGGGTTCCCTGAAATAGTAACTGTCTGGAGTAACTATCGTCACCCGGTGATGGTTAATTTCATGTGTCAACTTGATTGGGCCTCAGGATGCCCAGATCGCTGGTCAAACATTATTTCTGGTTGTGTCTGTGAGGCCGTATCCAGAAGAGATTAGCATTTGAATTGGTGGACTGATGGCCCTCGCTAACGTGGGTGGGTCTTATCCAATCTGTTGAGAACTGAATGGAACAAAAGGCAGAGGAAGGTTGAATTAAGCTGGGATATTGATCTCCTCCTGCCCTCAGTACCCTGGTTCTCCAGCCTTCAAATGACACCTCCTGCTTCCCTGGGTCTCCAGCTTGCACATGGCAGATGGTGGGACTTCTCAGCCTCCATAATCACATGAGCCAATTCCTCTTTATATATGTATATGCATGTTTACGCACACTTATGTCTCGCTCTCCTGTTGTTTCTGTTTCTCTGGAGAACACTGACTAATAACAATGCTGACGGGTGTTATGTTTTTGGTAATAGCATTGACCCCTCCTGTTTGTTAGTGCTTTGCACTTTGTGAGCACATCTTATCTTGTTTAATGGTTGAGAGTGTACGATAAGACCTGCAGGGCTGACTCAGTATTCCTGGATGTTTGGAGAAAGGGGCAGAGTCCCGGAGAGAACACAAAGCTGCCTGGCTGGGAGAGAAGAGATCTGGTGGAGAATTCAGGAGGCGTCATGTGCTTCACCTTCTCCTCTGTGTGTATGTACACATGACCTCGTCCACCAGAAATTGGAATGTTGTAGCCTGGAATTGAAGAGACAAAACTGGAAAAATGATTGTTGCTTTTGAAAGTTGAAATTTTCTATGAGGAAGCAGCAGCAGCAGTATGGGTGTGTGTGTGTGTGTGTGTGTGTGTGTGTGTGTGTGTGCACATTGGTGTTTTCCAGAACATGAGAAGTGAGAGGGTCCAGCCACTGACCACGTAACTGATGAATCCCAGTCACCCACCAGCTTATTAGATTCAACTAAATGGAGAGATCTGTGCAGGGAATATTGTGAGAAAAAGTAGAATCTGACAAAGTGACCACCCACCAGAGAGAGGCACTATTTGCCAAAAGATTTCATAAGCTTTGTGGGCAGAGATAGAGAGCCCTTGAGACTATGATCACCCACAACAGAGATTCTCAAACCCAATGGGCAGCAGAGCACCTGTCCCAGACGCCTCTCCTGGACAATCACTAAGACACTAGGTGTGGAACAGAGACCTGAGATGATGGTTGCTTGTTAGCAAGGAGGAGCCATTTTCAGGCTGGTGTCATGTGTATCATCTTAGAACCTCAAAATCCTAAAAAGAGTGACTGTAGGACACTAGGAAGCTCAGGGTGGGTGCTGCAAAAAACTGAGTGAGCAGAGCCATCCAACACCAAGGCCTGAAAGGAGATATGTGCCCCAGCTATCGAGAGGACCGTTTCCTACCCCAGCATGAGTAATTGGCAAGGTGTGGAAGTAATGCCAGCTCAGCCCCGTGGTGGCATGCATTGGCAAGGATGGGGATGGGGAGGGGCACAATGGCTGTGTCCAGCTACGACATGGGGCAGCTGAAGGGGCAGGGGTGGCTGAGGCTAGGAGGTGGGTCAGAGTCCAGCTACAGCTGGGGAATTCCAGTGACCTGCACAATGGAGTGTCACATGCTCTGAGATGATCCTAGAAGGTGGGGTCACAGGAGGGACTGGGAGATGAGAAGCTTTCTCTTTCTATCTGATTATTTCTTACCCACTGTTTAAAACCCAGTTCCAAGGATACTGCTCAAAGTAGGTTTTTTTTTTTTTTTTTTAAGAAGTGGGTCAACCTCTTCCAAACTCCCTGAGCTCCCAGAGCTCTTAACCTCATTGCACGTATCGTCTTACGTCTTGTACTTGGGCTGCCTGTGGTCCGTTTGCCCCAGTTAATTTTTCTACACCACAAGCACCTGTCTCATGTTCCTCTCTCCTGTTTATATTCAACGTCTTCTAGATCCTACACTCAATGGGGGAAGAGACCTGATCTCTGAATCTTCCCCATAACCCAGCTGGAATGCTTCAACCATTATTGACGTGGTGATTTTGTTTTTGAATGAATGCAGCGTGCATAATGAAGGAGGGAAGAGGGGGACTGGATCAAGGAGGGGGATGGCGTGCTTGTGGGTCCTCTGGGAAAGAAATCACTGTGTCTTCAGCTCCCCTGAAGCCTTATTTTCCCAGGAGGGCTCAAGTCTTGCTCACAGTGGGAGAGCCAAGGTATGGAGAGAGGGAGACAGCCAACGCAAGTGGCTCAGAGGAGATGTCCTTGACCGAGGCAGCTGTGTGCCAGGGGGTATCCCTGGGTACATGTTGTTCCAACTGCATTTCTAGGAATTAGAGGCAGGGGAGGCAGCCAAAAAGACTCATGTCAGAGGCTAGTGGAGGGGGCGCTGGGGGGTGCAGACAGCACCTAGGCTGACTAATTAAACCCTCTGGTACTTGCCCCCTCCAACTCACGCAGATTATCACTGCTGAATCAGCTCCCTGCCAAGGCCAGGTTCACTCCCTTTTTTTCCTGCTTGATTTGCCTAATGGAAGCTGACAGTGGAATTCAACCCTGATTGTCAGATTCCAGTAGGAACCTCAAGGGGGGAGAAGGCAGATTTTGAGGAATAAAAATAGCACACATAATGAGGTCCTTTATTTAGCTGATCCACTTCTTTAATGACTCTCTCTCTCTCTCTCTCACACACACACACACACACACACACACACACACTCAGAATTGTGCATACAAACATCTAATTTTTACTTAGGCTGGAGACCTCACCAAGGACCAGTGAGAAAGATAGGACTTTCATCCTGGACACTAGCAGTCTGCAAAAGGGGATGCCATTTAATGGGGGAAGCTGAGAAATATTCCCCTACATTCCTCCAGCTGGCCTCCAGCTCCCCAGTCTCTCTCAATAGATCCATTTTCCAAAATGTGGCCTAGGAAATTGGTCTGACCAGCAAAACCAAGCCCGTGGGCAGGCTCTTGTGACCTTGCAGAGGTCCCTGCTCTTCTGTGCTTCCATTTCTGTAAAGTGAGATCTGGAGGGTTTGGTTCACGTCTCACAACCCGAGCTCCTCATCAGGAACACAGCCGCACTAGTGCTTACATCTGAAACGTGAGAAAGGAGTAAGACAGCACAGAGAAATCCTCTATATACTGCCTATCACATAGCATACAGACAGTAAAGACAGCTCCTTTCCTGCTCTGAAGAATGATTTTCTTTTTCTTTTCTTTCTTTTTCTTTCTTTCTTTCTCTCTCTCTCTCTCTCTCTCTCTCTCTCTCTCTTCCCCCCCCTCTCTCTTTTTGGTAGCCGGCCAGTACAAGGATCCAAACCCGTGATCTTAATTTGCTATGACTTTATATATTAGGAGTCCAGCTCTAAAAAGTGAGGTTGGATTCTAAGTGTGGCAGCTAACACTGCCGGATGTGAGTCTCAGACACTGATCTAAGGGCTTCCCCTGCTTTAATTTGTGTAAGTCTCATTAGAGCCCTGTGAGATACTTTTGTGCCCACTTTACAGATGAGGCAACTGAGGCATAGAAGACTTAAATACCTTGCCCCAAGTCAAGGGTTGGTCAATGTTGAACCTGAAATTTGCTTTTAAATTGCTTGAAAGACCCAAATAAATAGCAGAGGCTCCAGAAATGTGAGACACTAGTATCCCAGGTCTTTGTGCAAAGATCCCTCCACAAGAGAGAGGGAATCTGATAACAAAAACAAGAACCCATGTTGGCTGAGGAGTAAGGAGATTTGGGTATCCTAGATGGGGGCACTGGGCCCAGACTATGGTATGACCCTGGGAGGGAAATGCCCTCAGACACCTCATTCACCTCCTGCTGTTCCCAGCTGTGCGAGAGGGACATACTAAGATGTTAAGATCATGTAGTCCTGTTGCTCTGAAGGTGCAACAAAACAAAGCCCTTCCCATGCTAATGCACCTAAGGAGGACTCTGGAGAGCAAGTCCAGATCCAAGTTCAGCCTAAGTCAGGCAAGCCCCAGGCATCAGCCATGCCTGGGAGAGACAGGCAGCCAGAGGTGACAGAGTGCCACTCTAGTAAACTTAAAAATTGAGATGTGGAGTGCTTTTCTGAATGGTCCCCTTGTCCCCCCATGTCTTAGTTCATTTTGTGATACCGTAACAGAATACCACAGACTGGGTAATTTATAAGGAACAGACATCTATTTCTCACAGTTCTGGAGGCTGGGAAGTCTAAGATCAAGGCAACCACTTCTGATATCTAGTGAGGACAATTGTGCTGCATCACCACACGGCGGAAAAGCAGAAGAGCCAGCTAGTGGGACACTGTGTAAGGGTCCTAATCCCATTCACAAGGGAGGAGCCCTCACATCCTAATCAACTCTTAAATGCCTTACCTCTTAATATTATCACAATGGCAACCCCTGAATTTTGGAGGGGACCCATTCAAACCATAGCACCTTAAGACATAGACCATGATTTTCTTCCTAACATGTATTAAGTGTGAGTTGTCATTTTTAATACCCACTATTTTCCTTCATCCCTCATTATTTAATCCTCATCTCTTGTTTCACAGATAAAAGACCTGCAACATGGAGAATTTATGTAAGTTGCCCAAGATAAAATAGTTTAAAAGGGCAAAACCAGAAATCAACTGTAGCACTACAGTCCAAAGCCTGAATTCTGTTCATGATAAGATTCTTCTCCTCATATACTTAAAAGAAAAACAGTTTCTCTAATCACACTTCTGACACCAAATGCATGTGGATTTTTCACACTGAACAATTATGCAGTTCTCTGTGGAAACCAACTGGTGTCCTACAACTTAACTCAATTCTGACACTAACTGGAGTTAGTGCAGATCCCACAGGTTAAGAACTCAGCCAACTAGGCTGCCCCTCCTTCAGATGCCAGCTGCAAGTATTGGGTGCCCAGGGTATCTATACTTCTGTCTGACTTAGCTACATGTCACAAGGTCCCATAAACTTTCCTTAGGTTTAATAATTTGCTCTAATAGCTCAAAGAACTGAGGGAAACACTTATGTTTACTGATTTATTATAAGGACATTATAAAGGATACAAATGAATAGCCAGGTAAAGAGATACAAAGGGTGAGGTGTAGAAGAGTTCTGAGTGCAGGAGCTTCTATCCTTGTGGAGTTGGGATGTACCACCCTCCTGGCACAAGGGTGTGTTCACCAACCTGGATACTCTCTGAACCCTGTAGTTTAGGGATTTTTATGGATGCCTCATCGGAAAGGCTTGATTAATCACTAACTCAATCGCCAGCCTCCATCCTCTCCCTGGAGGATGGGGGTGGAGCTTAATTAAGGTTCCAAGCTTCTAATCATAGCTTGGTCTTTCTGGTGACCAGCCACCATCCTGACGCTATCCGGCAGCCCAACAAGAGTCACTTCATTAGAACAAAAGATGATCCAATCACCCAGGGAATTGGAAGGGATTTAGGAGCTCTGTGTAACATGCTCCTATCAACCCCATCAGCCGGGAAAGTGCAAGGGTTTTAGGAGCTCTGTGTCAGGAACCAGTGAAAGAGACCAAGTGTCTATTTCTTACTGTGTCACAGGGCTCGACATAGAATACTAAACACAGTGGAAGCAGGGAGGTACAGGAGAAGAAAACCCAGTCGGTGACTCAAGGAACTGGAACTTACCACTCTGTGTTGACCCCTTTATATTCCCTTAACATGACTATGTACAGGAAACATGCAAACCACCACCTAAGATGCCTCTATTTCCCACCACGTGTATCTTCATGATTCTCTTAGTCTTTCTGCCACAGATGAATCTCCACTTTAATCCTCGGGATTCAGAACAGCAAAGCAGCCCTGGCCATCCACACACTTCCTTCTTTCCCCACCCTACAGAAAGGATGATCCTCATGCATGTATCTGCTGTTGTTGAGCAAAAGTTTATAAACTTGTGCTCTACTTGTTGTTATGCAATGCAACAGAGCTGCCCACTTTTTCAAGTGCTCCTGAGTGATTTTTAACTCATACGAATGTTTAACCATATTTCCAAGAGGCAGGAGTGATTTTTATTAATCACCAGTTTCCCATTATCAGTGGAATGTTAACTTTGAAGATAGAAAAAATAGCAATCATGACAAGAGGAATTCCCCAATCTTTGCTTACTCTATGTTCCATCTGCTGCACTAGTGCAGTGACTAGAAAATTGTCCAGAAAAGAGCTGTGGACAAGATAGCACCAGTGAGAATCTTATCCTGGGCCAATGAAACAAGCTGCTCCTCACCTGCCAAGCTCAATCACCTGTATGCAATGCAGCCAGTGGCTTCTGCTTTCTCCTTATCAAGGAGATTCACCGACCACCACCAACTCTGCTTATGAGGTCCCAGAGAAACCCAAATAAAATGGAAAGAATGGTACTGAAACTGAAGGAAGGGGCATGGACATGGCTGTCATTAGTGGCTGAGAGACCTTGATACATTGCAAGAAGATGAAAACCAGATGAAAGTACATTGATGCATAAAACACAAGCCTCAGCCCAGAATATACTAAAAGAAAGGATACAGTGATGTAGGAGCTGCTCTCCTGAGAATAACTCAGGATGGATCTAGACTAGAGGCCTAGGAGAACAGAGGTTGGCAGTAAGAGAAGAAGCAGAAACAAAGAACTTAATTGAACATGTATTTGCTCTCCAGATATGTCATTTAACCTTCCCTGCTATGATCGTCCTTGTAGAGAAGAAAAAAGAGAAATTCCAGGACAGAAGCCAGGCAACAGCTGGACTGAGATTGAAAAAATGCTTTGAAAGGCTTCAGAAAGCTTGTTTCCAGAAAAGAAACTGGATGCTCCTCAATGGGTGGAATCATTGACAGACATAATTCTGAGGATAATTCTGAGGATATGGTAAAGACATTATCTTATCAACAAGAAAAAGGAATGAAGGAACTCCAAGTGGGAGTGGGGGGATCAGAATGAGAAAGTCAGGATCCAAATAAATATGAAGCAAAATAAAACAGGAGTGTTTGTGAGCCATTAGTTGAGTGCTCAAAAAAAAAAAAAGCAACAGAGAAATCAATTTGATCTGCATGCTACAAACCTCCCTTGAGAGGCATTACCCATGAGATTGAAACATAATCCTAGAATACTATCTGGCTCTGCAGACTGAAAAATTTACAGTCTTGATAAGTGAATAATTTTTTTGTTTGTTTACTTGTTTGTTTTGGTTTTCAAGTTTTAGAATTAAGCTGTAGAAAAAGTAAAGAAGTCTTCATTTCTGTTATGGAACACCATTCTTGTGTTGTCGATCTTGATCCTATAAAAGTGATGATATAGTTTACAGAGATTGACGGGAACAGAGAGAGGGACAGAGAGGAGGCAGAGAAAAAGACGTGGTTGCTAAAAGGTTGGGCTCCGATAGCATGGAGGCAGGGCATCTGCTGAAGTTGATGCAACAAGAAATAGATGTTTAAAATATTATTTAAAATTATAAGCATAGCCATGAAAAAAGCTACAAAATATAAATATCAAAAATTAGGAGTGAATGATTTGCAGGGCCACAGCGTGGTGCTCGTTGAGGGAATGTTGTTCTGCCACGGTATTCCATATGGAGTAAATACAGGGACCCCAGAGGGAAAAGGTCAGGGAGAGGAAGTGACCAACACTTTCCTCTTCCATATCAGCCAAGCAGTTATTCTCATTTATTTAAAGAGTCATAATTCTTTATGACTGAGAGATCATGGAATTTTGGCATAAGTATATTATCTGGAAGAGAAACAAAGAAACAGGAGTTAAAAGTTGTAACCTCTGTGGTTAGGAATGAGGATCATAGGGAAACCTATTTTTTGTTGTTGTAAAAAAAAACCTTTTGAACTCTTTGATTTTTTTAAATACATGTAGCTAGTATTTTGATTAAAATTTAAATTAAAAAATTAAAAGATCATTCTAGCAAACAGAAAAAAAAATTCCTTAATTCAAGAGTTACATTCTCTCCTGGGACATGGTGACTCAGCTCAAGATAACAGATTTATTTGCTTTAGACCAAATCTAAGAATCTTAAATTTTACATATGACTTGAACTTTTGTAAATTAATAAAAGTGCAGCAGTGACTCTTGTACTTCACTCTTAACTTGTGGATCACTGTATGCATCCCATGCTTTTATGAAATCTCCTCCTCAGTGGTCCATGACACCATGCAGTCAGTTTGTCAAAGAACCTTCAAACTGGTCCCCACATGAATTACACCCAGAACACCACCATTCAGGAGAAATTCATTTTTTCTGCTCCTGTTCCTTTTTCAGGTAACCTACGGCCCTTCAGATATGGTAGGAGTTCACCTCACCCAGAGGCTTTCAGCTCCGACTTTCAGTTCCCCTCCTTCCCCGCTCCCTGCAATTATTCCCTGCTGCCTGCTCCCACCTGCTGTAGTCATTGGCAGGTGCATCTCTGATTCTCTGTCCCTCTTTTACTTCTTCCAAGGCCAGTCAGATAGCAGCCTTCAAAGCCATACTGATAACAAAGGAGACCAGCCAAGAAATCAAATAAAAACTCACCCCTGGCTAGAGGTTGATTGCATGGGAAAGAAGATGGGTGGTCCAGGGTACCAACATTTATTAAACACCTCAGATAGTATGCTGGGTGCTTCAAATGAAAAGTCCACTAAATTCCCATATGTAGCTCATAGTATCACTGCCCTCTGTTCTATACAAGAAACTGAACCTCACAAAAGTTAGGCACCTGCTCTGGTCACACTGCTATTATGGGACTGCTAAATTTGCTAAGTCCAAATTTGAACAAAGGTCTATCTCACTTCCTGTGTCTTTTAAAAATATAAACCACAGAGCAATTACCTTGTGGCTAGCTTTCCACGCAAGATAACTTACACTGAATAACAAAATAGAGTTGATTATAGCTGTATTCTAATCAGCTGGCTTGTAGGCAATCAAAAATTTGGAGCTGGTGCCATATGTTGGCAACAAGAAATAGTCCAGGATTGAGCATCCAGGGATCTGGGCTTTGATCTTGGTCCTGTGACCAATTAGCTCCCTGGACTTGGGTTTTCTCATTTATAAAATGAAATGGTTGACTGGATGATCATTAAGCTCTTCAGAAACTCTGAAGAATCTATATACGAGAAAGAAATAAAGCTCATTAAAGTTATTTTCTAATTCAGGTATCTTGCAAATCATGAAAGTGAATGAGGTGGAAAAGTGGATTTAAGGTTAAATAGTAAGACAATAACTGAACTAAAAATAAAATCCTCACACTGTAACATTTAGCTGCTACTGTCCTGTATGGATCAGATTTAAGGTATCATAGTGGATTTGTCTGCTTGGGCTTCCATAACAGAATACCAGACTGGGAGACTTAAACAACAGAAATTTATTTCTTACAGTTTTGAGGCTAGAAAGTCCAAGATAAAGGTGCTAAAAATGTAGGCTTCATTTTAAGGCCCCTTCTCTTGGCTTGTGCGTGGCCGCATCTCACTGTGTACTCATGTCACCTTGGGGAGGAAGAGGGACAGCCCTCTGTTGTTCCTTCTCACGAGGACACTAATGCTATAGAATCATCGCCTTACCGTCATGGCCTTATTTAGTCTTAATTACTTCCTTAGAGGCCCCATCTCTGAATACAGTCACAATGGGAGTTAGGGCACACAAAAATCCAGTACATAAGATGTAGGATCAGAAGACAGTATCATGAGAACATCAGATTTGAATTATTTCCCCTAAGAAGAGTGAAGAAAATACCCTACCAAAAAGTTTAGGTCAGAAATAACGTAGAGCCGTGCTTTCTGGAACTTGTGCATGCATAAGAATCACCTGGAGAGACTGTTTAAGCATCCAATTTAACTGTGAAATTAGCTCTCAGATTTCTTGTGACCAGAGCAAAAAAGGAGAACATGTTGATTATATACCTTTCATTGCCCATGAGGTGGTTTGATATGAATCCCTTACAGGAACTAAATTTTTGCCATCAATTAATTCTAAAATAAATTTATCATCTCTCTGACAAAGAGAAATGAGCAGATGCTGCTCTCAACAAATCCTGACAGTAAGTAATAAAGCTATTTCTTACACCACCTCTCAATAAAAGTTGAGGCTATAACGTCAAAACCGACCCAACAAAAATTGTTATTCTGGGATTATGGATTACAGAATATTTTTAAATGAATGTAATTTTGTTTCTTCCAAATGCATAGAGTAATTAGAATTGGGTCAATAAAACATCGCCTAACAGAAACCCACAGGGGAACTGCTTTAATACAGATAAGACACTTTTATTAAGCACGACTTTTTATTTTTCTATTTTTTAAAAATCTGTACTTCTACAAAGCTTAAAAAGAGTTGCCCTTTTTTTAAAGCAGTTTAATCATTCTCCTGAGGTTTGTGTTTATTCAACTAATTTGCTTAGAAACTCTTTTTGTGTTTTTGTAGGCCAATAGGTTTTATCTAGAAATAGACTTTTTTTAAAGCAGTTTAATCATTCTCCTGGGGTTTGTGTTTATTCAATTAATTTGCTTAGAAACTCTTTTTGTGTTTTTGTAGGCCAATAGGTTTTATCTAGAAATAGACATGCTAATGTGAGGAGAGAGGCCGTACCAGGTTTGGGAATACTATGTTCTATATCGTTTACACCTAGTTTATGTGACCGGCTTCTGAAGCCTGTCTTTACAAAGTTTACTCACAGGTAGCTGAAGGTATTGTTGATCAAATACCCATGAGAAGTTCTCTCTACAATAAGTGAGGTAACAGATTTCATTGGACAAAGTTCTCTGGTCCCAATGTTTTTTCATAATGATGTCAGAGGTAGGGTCCGGGGGACCGATAGTTGGCCTCAACCCACCCTGTCCTCTTATCAGGTTCTTGACTCTGCCACAGGGAAGAATTCAAGAGCAGAGTCACAGCAGAAAGTGAGTTGGGCCGGCCCGGTGGCGCACTGGATAGTGCGCCGCTTGGGAAGCGCGGCGGCGCTCCCGCCCGAGGGTTCGGATCCCACATACAGACCGGTTCCCGCTCACTGGCTGAGCGAGACGCGGGAGCAACACCGAGGGTTGCAATCCCATTGCTGGTCCCCGGTCCGGTACGGGGGCAACACTGAGGGTTGCGATCCGTTGCCGGACACGGAAAAAGACAAAAAAAAAAAAAAGAAAGTGAGAACAAGTTTAACATAACAGATAATAAATGCAGTTTCCACAGAGAGTACGGCATAGCTCTGGAGACTGAGCAGGGCCCACACCAAGTTTAACACAAAAGTAAATTCAGTCCAGACATCAAGTCTAACACAAAAGCAAGAAAAATACACTTAAATTTCAGTACAGAATGCAGGCTGGCTCAAGAAAATAAAAAGCCACCTGCTAAAAGTAAGTTTGATACAAAGTAAAATACTCACACCTCAGCCAGTGAAGTGCAGCTCACCTCTAGCAAAGGGAGCAACCACCCTTCCTTCAGCTGGGATCAGGCTTTTATAGTTTCTCTACCTAATGAATATTCAATTAAAGGGGTGGCTCAGAGTTATGTAACATTTAGTCTTGCACATGCTCAGTCGGTCCCCTCCTGGAGCATGTTCATTGGTCAAAACCATGTCACATGCTCCAGGCATATTCAAGAATGTTCTGTGCTCTCTATTGAGCATGCCCACCCACTGGTTTTGCATAAGCCTGCACCCTGTGATCTCATCTTTGCTGTTGGTGCTGAAAATAGGTCTAACTGGCAACAGTAACTTTCCTCCAGGGGAGAGCTCAGA
>NW_007729918.1:52316-53342 GCF_000696425.1 Galeopterus variegatus
ACTAGGAGAAGGAGTAGGCATGCCTCGTACTTAGCAATTATGTTACTGGATAATGTTGCCTCTTTTAAGCCAAGTGAGTAAAATACATGGTGCTATTATCTTCCCAGGAGAGATATTTGCATTTCTTAAACTTCTGCTATGTGGCTAAATCTAAGTCACTGAAACTGAAAGTGTTCACAGATTATATTTGCCTCCCACTGAGGTGGATTGGCCACAAATATTTGTGATGGGTTGCCAAAACATCCAAAGAATCACGCTGTCTATTTTTCCATCAGAACTGTCTCATTAGGTCACATCCATGGAAATCTAGCTTAGAACGCAGTGTACATCAATCACCCCTAATTTTAGCAGACACTCCATAGACAGTTTCATATTTTTTATCTATGCTGTTTGTATCTATACAGCCAGTGATTTCTTCATCCACCCACTTACTCAAAAAAGCTTAAACTCTGTAATGAGTAAAATATAAGACCAAACATGGGTCTTAACCTTTTATCCTACAATACTTGTATTAGAAAGGCAGGCAGAATCCAGAAATAATTCTACTATTCAGGGGTCTGATGGGCAGTTCCAGCAACTCTTTTCATATCCTTGAGGATTTTATAGACTTGAATGTTTCCTTTGGCTTTCCCATCTAATTCTAACCTTTTATTCCTCCCTGGAAGCTGTTTGAATCTGATACTTAACTGACAGAAAATCATTCCAGACTCAGTGTTTCAGGGGATCAAAGAAATCCAGGATCAAAGAGACCCAGATCCTCTAATGTCTCCCTTCAGTCACCCTTCCTAACCCTTCCCCCATCTGTTAGCTTCTCATTTATATGTCCTGGCCAAAGGGACCCCAAGCATCTGCCACACATACTGATATCAATTGCATTGACAGACCATTGGAATCCAATTACGATGCTGTAAGATGGCACTGTAATAATACACACAAATATTATTAGAGATCATACTCCAGTAAAAACACATTCTATTTATCTAATCAAATGTTTCCAAATCAAAAATCAAGAAATAGTGTTTGACA
>NW_007729918.1:53845-56477 GCF_000696425.1 Galeopterus variegatus
ACACATTCTATTTATCTAATCAAATGTTTCCAAATCAAAAATCAAGAAATAGTGTTTGACAGAAATAAATGTACATGGACTTCCGATTCTAATCAAGATGGAATAACAGAGTCAGGATTAGGCTTCTTGCCTAAAACAACAATAATAACACACAAAAAAATTTATAAAACAACAGTTTTCAAGACACTTAAATTAATATCAGGCAATGAGGGACAGTGATTCCTGAGAGATGAGAAATAACCTAGAATCTGTACCCAGAGAAAATATCTGTAAGAAACAAAAGAGAAATCAGATTTTCTCAGGCACACATGATCTGAAAGAAGTCATCACCAGTAGGTCTACACTACAAGAAATATTAGATGAAGTCCTTCAGACAGAAGGAAAATTACATGAGCAGTAAACAGGAATCTTTGCAAATAAGTCAAGTGCACAGGAATAGGAACTAAATAGGCAAACACATAAGATTATTTTCTTAATATTTAAATATCTTCAAAAGTTAACTATTTCAGCAAAAATAATGACAATATAGTGTGGAACGTGTAATATACGTAAAACTAAAATAAATGCCAGTAGTAATACAAAGGCCAGAAAGGCAGCAATGGAAATACAATGTCACAAGGTTCTTAACACTATACATGAAGTGCTGTCATATCACTAATGGTCTGACTGCGATAAGTTAGGGATGTATGCTGTAAACCGTAAAGCAACCAATAATATAAGAAAACAAAGAGTTTTAGCTGATGGTGCAGCGAAATGTAAATGGTCTAAACCTCACAATTAAAAGACAGACATTATTATGTTGGGGTGGGGAGAGCAAGACCCAACTATACGTTGCCTATAAGAGACTCACTGTAAGTACACACACAGAAAAATAAATGTATACCATGTTGAAACTGATGAAAAGAAAGCCTTCATGGCTATATTAACCTATAAAGTAGATTTCAGAGCAAAGAATATACCATGGATAAAGAATATTATCTCATAATGATAAGTGAGGTCCATTCATTAAGAAGTCATACAATTCTAAACACTTATGTCCCTAATAACAGAGCTTTAAAATACATGAGGAGAAAACTGACATAACTGCAAAGGGAAATATAAAAATCCACAAGTATAGGCAGAGATTTCAAGATCTTTCTCTCCATAATTGATAGAACAAACAAATAAACAAAAACAATAAAGATGTAGAATACTTGGACACCACAGTTTAACATCTTGACCTAATTAACATTCATAGAATACTCTACACAGTAACAATATATTATACATTGTTTTCAAGTACACACAGGAGATTCACCAAGATAAACCATATTCTGGGCCATACGGCAAGTCTCAATAAATTTAAATGGAGTCAAGTCATACAGAATATATTCTCTCACCTCAATGGAATTAAATTGAAAATCAATAACAGAAAGATCTTCAGAAAATCACCCAAATATTTGGAAACTAATACTGCATTTCTAAATTACTCACGAATCAAAAAAGAAATAAAAAGTATTTTGTACTGAATGAAAAAAATATATATGTCAACATTTATTGGATGACAGTAAAACAGTGCTACTAGGAAAATTAATAGCACTAAACTCCCACACTTGTATTGGAAGAGAAGAAAGATCTCAAATCAGTGCCCATAATTTCTACCTTACGAAACCAGGAAAAGAGAGCAAGTTAAACCTAAATTGAGTAAAACAAAAGAAATGACAAAGATCAAAGAGGAAATCAATGAAATAAAACAGAAAAACAATGAAGATAATCAGCGAAACCAAATATGGTTCCGTAAGAAGACTGAAATAATTGATTAGCCTTTAGCCAGACTGATTGTGGATAAACAGAGAGAAAGCAAAAGAAGAGACAGGTTCTCCGTATCCTCAGTGAAGGAGGTAATATCACTCTAGAGTCTATGAATAATAAAAGAATATCCCAACAGTTTCAGCAATTTAAATGAAAGGGGCCAATTCTTCAGAAGACACAAACTACCAAAGTTCACTCAAGAACGGATAGATGACCTAAAGAGTCCTACATCTTAAAGAAAACTGAGTTTGTAGTTTAAAACTTTCATACAAAGAAAACTCCAGGCCTAGATTGCTGCATTGTAAATTCTACCAAACACTTAAGAAAAAAGTATTCTGATTCAACACAAACTCTCCCAGAAAACTGAAGAGGAGGGAATACTTCCCAACTCATTCCATGAGGCCAGCATCGTACTCACATCCAACCCAGACATCGACATCTCATGAAAACTACATACCAACATTCCTTATGAACATCAAAGCAAAAATTCTAAACCAAATTTTAGCAAACTGAATTAAAAAATAAAATAATAGGGGCCGGCCCGGTGGCGCACTGCTGCAGTGCCCCACTTGGGAGCGCAGTGGCGCTCTTGCCGAGGGTTCGGATCCCACATACAGACCGGTTCCCGCTCACTGGCTGAGCGAGGTGCAGGTGCAGCACTGAGGGTTGCGATCCCGTTGCCGGTCCTGGTCCGGTACGGGGGCAACACTGAGGGTTGCGATCCGTTGCTGGACACGAAAAAAGACAAAAAGGAAAAAAATAAAAAATAAATAAATAAATAAATAAAATAAAATAATAATACATCATGACCAAGTAGTTTACCCTATTAATACAATTTTGG
>NW_007729918.1:56487-62207 GCF_000696425.1 Galeopterus variegatus
GATAAACAGAGAGAAAGCAAAAGAAGAGACAGGTTCTCCGTATCCTCAGTGAAGGAGGTAACATCACTCTAGAGTCTATGAATAATAAAAGAATATCCCAACAGTTTCAGCAATTTAAACGAAAGGGGCCAATTCTTCAGAAGACACAAACTACCAAAGTTCACTCAAGAACGGATAGATGACCGAAAGAGTCCTATATCTTAAAGAAAACTGAGTTTGTAGTTTAAAACTTTCATACAAAGAAAACTCCAGGCCTAGATTGCTGCATTGTAAATTCTACCAAACACTTAAGAAAAAAATATTCTGATTCAACACAAACTCTCCCAGAAAACTGAAGAGGAGGGAATACTTCCCAACTCATTCCATGAGGCCAGCATCGTACTCATATCCAACCCAGACATCAACATCTCATGAAAACTACATACCAACATTCCTTACGAACATCAAAGCAAAAATTCTAAACCAAATTTTAGCAAACTGAATTAAAAAATAAAATAATAGGGGCCGGCCCGGTGGCGCACTGCTACAGTGCCCCGCTTGGGAGCGCGGTGGCGCTCTTGCCGAGGGTTCGGATCCCACATACAGACCGGTTCCCGCTCACTGGCTGAGCAAGGTGCGGGTGCAGCACTGAGGGTTGCGATCCCGTTGCCGGTCCTGGTCCGGTACGGGGGCAACACTGAGGGTTGCGATCCGTTGCTGGACACGAAAAAAGACAAAAAGGAAAAAAAAAAATTACTAAAAAATAAATAAATAAAAATAAAATAAAATAAAATAATAATACATCATGACCAAGTAGTTTACCCTATTAATACAATTTTGGTTTAACATTAGAAAAGCAATCAATGTAATTCACCATATTAAGAAACAAAAAAGGAAACATTAACATCTACATAGATGAAAAAAAGGGTCCAGATTAAAAAACAAAAACACAGAACCTCTCAGCAACCTAGGAATAGAAGGGAACTTCCTCAGTCTGATAAACAGAAGCTACAAAAAACGTACAGCTATCATCCTACTTACTAATAAAAGGCTGGATGTTTTGCCCTAAGATGAGGTATAGGTGAGAGCCCTCTCTCCTCACTTCTACTCAACATTGTATCAGGGGTGTAATCAGTGCAATCAGGTAAGAAAAAGAAATTAAAATGCATCCAGATTGAAAAGAAAGAAATTATAGCTATCTTTATTCTCAGACAATATGTTACTCTATATAGAAAATTCAATGGAATCTACAAAAAAATGCTAATTGTACTAAAAAGTGAATTTAGCGAGGTTTTAGGATATAAAAATTATACACAAAAATCAATTGCATTTCTATAGAAACAATCAGGAATTTAAATGAAAGAAGCAATACCATTTAAAATAGCATCAAAATATAAAATGGGAATAAATCTGACAGAAAATGTGCAAGGCCTGTGAAAGGGCGGACAGACCCGAGCTGACACTTCGCCAGAGAAGTTCCGCTTTATTCAAGGACTGCGCGTACATTCATAGGGAGCTGCGTTCTGGGGTTGGATAGGGGGTGGACGGGGCGGTAGCTGATTGGACGGGGCTGGGCAGGAGGTGAGCCTTGACCTGTGACTGGCTGAGGTTTGGCGCGGGTGGGCTTGGGTTTTGGCACCAATGGGCTTGTTTACTGCGGAGAAGAACCCGGAAGGCGCCATATTGCTAGGGAATGCTTTCCCCTTTCCCCCTCCGCTTGAGTGCCCACAGTACCCCTACAGCCTGTACATTGACAACTATAAAACATTGCTGAGAAAATTTAAAGAAGAAATAGATTAATGGAGAGATATATCATGTGAAACCTAAAGCTATAAAATTTCTAGAAAAAAAAATATCTTATCAATCTGGTACTCCAAAGCTTAGGCATGACAGTAAAACATGTTATCAAAAAGAAAAAAAAAAAGAGGGGTAAATTGGACTTCATAAACATTAAAATCTTCTGCTCTTCAGAAGACAGTGTTATGAAAATGAAGAGACAAGCCATAGACTAAGAGGATCATATATTGCAAATCATACATATGATTAAAGACCCATGTCTAGAATATATAAAGAACTCTCAGAACTCAAGAAGAAGAAAATAAACAACCCAATTAAAGTGTGAGCAGAAGATGGGAACAAACATTTCAACAAAAAAAGATATAAAGATGGCAAATATGCACAAATAGGAAAAGATATTAAGTACCATCAGCTGGTAAGGATATACAAGTTAAACCATGGTAAGATAACCACTTCATACCTATTTGTGTGGTTAAAATTTTTAAAATACTGACAATACTAAGGTGCTGACTAGGATGTTGAGCAACTGGAACCTTCATTCTTTACCAGTGGGAATGTAAAGTAGTAAAACCACTTTGGAAAGCAGTTCGGCAGTTTCTTAAAAAGTGAAACATACAGTTACCACATAATGTAGCCATTCTACTCCTAGGTATGTACACAAGAGAATGAAAGTGCACATGCATTCAGAGACTTAGAAATATTCAAAGAAGCTTTATTTGCAATAGCTCAACATTAGAAACAACCCAAAAGTCCATTCACCTGTAAACAAAAGGTACATCCTTATGATGGAATACTGCTCAGCAATCAAAAGGACACAGCCAACATCATGGGTGCATCTCAAAATAATTATGCTGAGCAAACGATAGTAGACAAAACAAGAGGGAGTACTGTGTGATTCCATTTACATAAAACTCTAGAAAAATCAAACTAATCTATGGTGACAGAAAGCAGATAAGCAGTCGCCTAGGTAGGGGACAAAGGGAGGGAGCTGAGGGATGGATTACAAAAGAACACAAGCAAATTTTTGGAGGTGATGGATATGTTAACTCTAGTGGTTAAGATGATGGTTCTATGAGCATCAAAACTCATCAAATTTTACATTTAAATATTTGTAACTTATTGTATGTCAGTTATATATCAATAAAACTTTTAAAAAGTGAATGTATTTGCCAGACAGAATACATAAAGCTAAAAATGTCCCAGAAAATTCATAACACACCAAAATGCCAGCATGGAGCCAGCATTGTGCCCTTAATGAATAGAATTCACTTTATAGTCCGCAATATGAAATGCATCAGAATGGCAATCCCTGATCATTTACAATCATCTAGGTTTTATAATTATTCATCTTGGTCAGAAACTGAAGTTCATCTTTCTAAACAAAAGAAAAGTAGTAGCAGACTTGTCAATGCACAAAAATTTGTCTTCAGCATACTTAAGTAGTCTCTATGTACATAGGTTTGAATTACATTTGCAGATGAAAGTAACCTGAGCAAAGGATTCAAAATGAAAAATAACCCAGTGCCCCAAGCTCCATCACGGCTTCTAAGACTCCCTCCCAATTCCCTCTGTTAATTGGCTCCTGGCTGCTTGCTAACCTCGCTGTGGGTGAGATATGGCTGAGTCTCCAAATGCTGATTTCCTGTAACGTTTCTCCACATAGGAATGGCCTTCGGTTTGCACTGAGAGTGGAGACTTATCCAGTGTGCCAGACCCTGCTCAACTCTTAAGTGTCTAGTCCCTGCTGAATGTCCTAGGGAGAAAATCAGGGGTGGCTTGCTTTCATCCTGGTCAGTCAAAATATCATCTCTGAGCATCAGCATTTCCATCCAGCTCCTCCCCAGGAACTGCTTCCCTCTCTCCCTAACAAAATTGGCCTCTAAGAGTCTCCACATCCTTCTTGACAGCCCCTCAGTAGAAGGTGGTACAGGGCCAGGCCCCAGCAGTGTCACAGGCTGCCTGGACTCTGGTCCGCCAGGCTGCTCTTTCCATGGAGGAGCAACAAGCCACCATGCAAAAGAGAAGCTACAGCCAAAGCCACCAGAAGGAGAATGTTCCTGTGTTAGAAAGTTGCTACATCAGCTTCCTCTTTGATGCCCTTTGGTGAGACGCTTCTTCTGGCTTCTCAAGGGCAGAGTGTCTGAGACCTGGCCATCCCCCACCACAAGGTCTGGCCTGTCACTGTTGGGCTGAGCCCACCAGTCTCGCCACCCCATCCTACTTTCCCACCCTTCTCCCCCACAGGGTGCTGAAGCTGCTCGCCGAGCTCAGATTAGACCCCAATCTCTCTCCCCCTTGGGCACATGGGGATGCTCATTCCAAAATGTGGGCTTGTTTAAGCCAGTTCTTTGCAGAGGAGTCTGGCACTTTCCTAACTCTCTTTTCCAGGGTCCTTCATTGCAGGGGGGACCATAAAGATATAATTACCTTCTTCACCCCTGTCACCGGGTTAAACAATTCTGCCAACACAACTACTGCCATTTAACATGAATTTATGACATTCTAGGCATTGGGCCAAGACCTTTGCATGACATGACTCGTTACATTTTTTTTAATTCTCAAAACTGTCCTTCAAAGTAGTTATTGAATTATCATCCTCAGGATAGTGCTTATGTTTACTGAGGTTAACTAATTTACCCAAAGCAACACAGCTAGTAAGTGACCAAGTAACCTTAAGCCCAAGATTTTCTCTTTTCCATTGATGCTATACTTCCTTGTATACTAAGAACCCCTTTAATGGGGGAACTTTATATTTTTATAATAATTTTTATTGTTATTATGCATCTCTTTCTCAACTCACAATCCACTAATAGCAGCAAACGTGGTCTATGAAATTTCCATGGGTGTTCCCATGGCCGGGACCTTCTTGAGGTTCTAACACACCTGAACATGCGCTGGCTCATTACCCATCCAAGCCCTTTTCTCAAGGATGAAAGACTTTTAGTTAAATGTCCAAATAGTTAAATGTCTACAAGTTCTGTTGGCATTCAATAAATTATAAATGACCTCAAGTCCTTCAAGCAGACCCAATAGGACTTTCATATTTTCATATGTTTTGCTATCGGAATGAGAGTGAGTATTTAAAAATACATATTTCTCTAAAAATACCCAGTAATGGAAACATCATAGTAATCAGTCTGCATTTTTCACAATCCTTGGACACTTGGGAGTGTTGACCACATTCTAGTTTGAGGTAATATAAGTTTGTATTCATCTGAGAAGTCATCCACCCTGCCTGTAGCCTTTTGAACCTGCTGGACGAGCCCACGCATCACAGCTCCTTCCCGGTGACCACACTGAGCCCCCAAAGTGCAAAGCCATTTGCGCTCTCCTAAGGGTCGCTCGCACCTCTTTCTGCTGACCTGCACTCCCCCACACCTTACTGACACCCAGCGCTGCTGCATGCTTCGGAATTGGAGCCCTGTCTACAGCCCTGCACCTGTTCTTCAACATGGGTTTGTCCTTGGTTTCTCCCAGCATTAGATGCAGACATTCCTCAACCAACCCTGAGTGGTTTACCTCCCCGCCCCTCTTATTACTGGTTTCCTGGCTCTGACCCCTAAAAACCAGAGAGGGCCAGCCCTGGGCCCTCACACTGTGGATACGAAGCAGATAATTAGTCATGAGAGTGTGCTCTTGCGTCTAAGTCTGTATTGTCTACCAGGTTATGCGGAATGTGTGTGTGTTTTTCATTTTCATGCTCATTTAACACAAAAGTATCTATGTCTGGAGGTAATGTGCCATTTTATCAATAGTTTTCTATCATGTGAAGATCATAACATCCTCATAGTCTCAGCTCTGCTCTTCAGTTCTCCAGGGAATCCCCTTTCTCAGGTATTAATTTCGGCAGTAGCGCTCATTAATATGATAAGCCTCTCTGGTTTTAAACAGCTCCTCAGACCCAAACGGGCCATAATTGAATGGAAGATTTCATTGTTTTTTTT
>NW_007729918.1:62966-63574 GCF_000696425.1 Galeopterus variegatus
CAGTCAGAGCAGAGCTCGACTCAGGAGTGAAAGAAGTATGTTTCCATTCACTAACAGGCAGAAATGTCACCGGATTTCAGAAAGGCTGACTCGGGGCTCGGTTTGGAGGAGAGAGCTATTGAATTCCTCCTTTAGGCTGGCAGACAGTTCAGCCACCCGCCCACTCTTCCCCTGTCACTCCTGTTGATTTGCCTTCAAGGTGGTCAGGGAATGAAAAGAAAAGGCCACCGTTTGCCATTTCAGGCCAAGATTTAGCCGTGGCTCCCCACCACCCCGCCCCCAGCTTGGCCCAGTCGCTTCATCAATGGCTCACACGCCAGTCCTCGTGTCGTCTTTTATTCACATTAAGTGGGATCCTCTCACAGGGAGATAATAATCGCCTCCCCCCAAAATACTACAACCAGGGGCAAGGGTTTGATGGATCAGTGGCTGGCTCTGGATCAGCAAATTCCATTTTGCTGTTCACATCAACTCAGCAAATCATGTTTCTAAGCTTATTGACAGTCTGGCACCTCCCCCACTCTGTCCCAGCTGTCCGACTCCACACACTTCCTCTCCTGACGCTTAATTCTCAAGCTATCTGCATTGTAGCTGGAAAACTGCCAAAC
>NW_007729918.1:64120-68134 GCF_000696425.1 Galeopterus variegatus
ACTTCCTCTCCTGACGCTTAATTCTCAAGCTATCTGCATTGTAGCTGGAAAACTGCCAAACCGAAATATTCAACTTTACTTTTAATCTTTTTCTTTTTCTTTTTGGTTCTGAGACGATAAGAGAGGGCATGTCTGTATACTGTATGGATCATTTCAAGAGACTTAGAATCACAGAACAAGTTTGTAATCTGATTTCAGGCAGACACAGCTACAGAGCAGGATGTGTGCACGTTTTAAGCTTTGCTGGAGCCATGTCTCTAGATTTGGCTGTTTGTTGTTAGGAAGGAATCCCAGAACAATCACGCTTGCTAGGTCCGTGGCAGAAAGAGTAAAACACATTTGAAAGCCAAACGATTCTGATTTCTGAATGAACCATGCCCAGACTTACTTCCAACATGATCATTAATCAAAATGAGACCAATTGTCCCTGTTGCAGTGTGGTTGAAACTGCTAGAAGTTTACCAAAGCCAGTGTCCCTTGCATGACCTTCCTAACATAGAACACAGATATGCTCATACGCTGTGCTTGATTAATACCTCTTTCCTAGACTGTCAGGCTTCCAATTTTGCCCTTTCAGATTCCTGACCATCTAGCCAAAACCTTACTTAGCCACTGCGTGTGAATCAGGGTAGATTCCAATGGGTGATCCCTCAGCCTGGGCAAAGTGGACGACCCAACAACTGTGCACAGTTTTGCCTTCCAGGAGGATTTGCCTCCATCAGAGTTTTTCAAGAGGACCTCTGACCAGGGCTGTAACTCTGCAGCAGCTCATTTCAGGTGGGTGACTGCATACTTGCAGCACAATCTGCACGCCAGGCCTGGCTTTTTCAGTGGAAGAGCATTCAATCTTTGAGGCTGTGGGTGTGGATTGAAGAGAGGAGTCACTGCAGCAGTAGATGTAGCTGCAGTCTGGACCTCCTGCTCATGCAACTCACTTACCTCCCAGACCTGCTGAAGCTGGATCTCTTCAAAACATTTTAACTCAATGACAGACAGCTGTTGTGCATATCCAAATATGGAGGGTCAGTGAACACCCAGTTCCTAGCTGGCAGAGGAACTGGTTCTTTGATGTCCTCCAGATCTTCCTAATACTCACTGTTCTGGAACATGCCAAGGGTGTGATATTACCAGCACCAGTCGTTCCTTGTCGAGGGCTTTCTGTGAGCCTGTGCACATGGCAGGTGTCAGTGCAGGGCAGTGAATGCCCCTGGGAGCAGCCTTCGGCCAATGACATTGGGGTTAGGAAGTAAGTCCACCAGCATCCTTGTCCCTCAGGTAGTATGTCCCACACTATCTCCCGGGGTCTCCAGTGGAGCTGAGCCACAGTGAGATGCTCACGAATGTGCCCATATTAGCTTCTTTCTTTTCTCTGTCTCACATCCCCACTTGCCTACCAGTGCTTTCTGAGATCGTCTTCCAAATAAACCACATTGTACTAAAATCCTGTCTTGAGGTGTGCTTCTGGGAGAACCCAGGCCATGAGAGACAGCTCAGATGACATGGTAACTTGATGTCAGGTGCTCATTTCTTTTCAGGCTCAAGCTAGGAACATTATTTCTAGAAAAGAATATTTATATGAAAAAGTACCCATGGCTTTGCTCCAAAATCTAGTCTGCACATAGTTAGACTACATCCCCCATCTCCCTTGAAGCTCGGTGGGGAAACAAATCTGAAATCTAGTCAATGGAATGTGAGCTGAAGTGACTTGTGTCCCTTCCAAGGCTAGCTCATGAAAATTAAAACAAACAAAAAAAGACTTCCATGAGTGTGGCTCAGGCTGTGTTTCCCTTCCTGCCACCTGCAATGGCAATGCTAGTGAGGCACTGGATGGTCTGTGATGGCGGTGACAGAGACATGCCAGCCTGAGTGCCTGAGTGACCATATGGAACAAAGCACCCCTTTCCCAGCTGCTCTGCAACTGCACCAGACTGTGACGTGAGTAAGAAACAAACTTCTATTTCCTTGAGTCAAATCACATTTATGTCTTTGTCTCACTGTTGCCTACCCTACCTTCACTGACAGACGTAACCTCAGAGTTACTACTTGATATGAAAAAAACGGGAAACCAAAAGCAATGAAAAGAGTTTCAGAGAAAACCAGATCACTAAGCTAAGCTTGATCTTCTTATTCTAAACCCCTAATTTTCTCCACATCAAAGCTGCTCAAAAGCAAAACAAAGCAGAACAAACAAACTTATAGAAGTTAATCAAACTTAGGCTTCACCAGCGCTCCCTGATCACCCCAGAGTTAAGCCAAATCATTTTGTTCACTCCAAAAACTGCTCACGTATGATGTAACCTTTGCCTTTTTCACCAAGAGGAAACATTTATCCCCTCCCCAAATATTTTCTACTTAATTTGCTTTCCTGCCAGGAAGATTTCTTTTCCAGCCATCTGTAAAGGTTCGTTCTCTCCAGATATTGCATTGGCTCCTCTCCCCATAGGGCTGTCCTTACCACCATTGATGGGTTCAAATCATAGGTTGGTAGCCTGTCGTTAAATAAATGGATTAAAGACAATAAATGAGAGTTCCAATTCCAGTAATTGTGAAATGAAGTAGTTCATATCCGATTAAACCTCATGCAAATAACAATGATAAAATTGGGACCAAAAGAAACCCCCCAAAACAGGGCTCACCCTTCCTGATGGCACTGAACAGCAATCAAAAGCAGGCAGAATTGGAATGGACTCCACTCAAATGAAAGAAACTGCATTGAGTGAGACCTATGCTTGTACAGCTGATGAAAATGTTGTGACCAGAGTTTCACAGGAACCTAATCCTATATTTCCTCTAAGAACAACAGTTTAACATTCACTAATAATTCAGAGTTCACACCGACTTTATAGAATATTACTGTGCATAATGAGAATTGACTGTATATAGGTAAACAGAGAAGTCAATCATAAGTTCTTTAAAGATGCATGACTAGTGCAAAAAATGTTAACACTGTTTTGTGAGTTTTTAAAGTATGTAGATATGAAATGTGTGATAATAGCAACACAAAAATGAGGGAACAGTAAATAAAATTATACAGTACTGTTTTAGGATTCTTACATTTCATACAAAGTGGCACAATATTAAATCTAAATAGATTATGATAATGATGTATATTATAATCCCTAAAGAAGTCACTACAAAATTGATATTTAAAAAAAGTATATTTGAAAAGTCTATTGAATGAATTAAAATAGAATATTTGAATAATTCAAAAGAAGTCAGGAAAGAAGGAATAGAGGAACAAAAAACAGATGGGACAGATAAAAAACAGATAGCATAATGATGGGCCCAAGTGGAACCATATATCAGTAAGTACACTAAATGTAAATTTAAAAAAATAGGTTAAAAAGCTAAGGATGTCAGCTGTATAAAAAGAAGAGTGAATAAATGAATGAGCAAATAATGAACAAACTATCTTGGAAAAGTGGATCAAATGGGATTATTGAATATTTAGGTCATTACTGGAGACTAGTTAAGGAACTTTTATTTTATTCCCTCCACAGTGTATTAGTGGGTCAAATCCCTTTCCTGGTTCCAAAACTGAGCACGTCACCCAGATCTGGGTCTTTAGAGCACATCCTCTCACTATCTATAGTGACTGATTAAGAAACAGGCCTATGATCCAAACTGTACTAATGTAAGTCATAGCCAACACTTTTGATGGAATATTGGGGGAGGGGGAAGCACTCTCTTCTCACATGTTTTGAAGCTGATAAAATGTAAACCTGCATCTGCTGTGCCTTCTTTGCCTATTTGGTGATGAAGGCAACACAGAAAAATCAGAGTTGAAAATTTAAACATGTTTCTGACGTCATCATCTTAGCCATTGGAT
The DNA here is from genome assembly GCF_000696425.1 of Galeopterus variegatus. Lineage (NCBI taxonomy): Eukaryota > Metazoa > Chordata > Mammalia > Dermoptera > Cynocephalidae > Galeopterus > Galeopterus variegatus. The sequence continues at coordinate 67,950 of NW_007729918.1, forward strand.
CTAGGCATGCCTGAAGCCATATCTACTGTCTTTTCTGTTATCCGAACAAACAAAAAATTCCCCTTTTTAGTTTCTGTGATTCGCAGCCAAAAGAGACATCACTAACACAGTAGCAAACAAATCATTTCCCAAATAATCAATAGGATCAGCTGAAATAAGATACATCTGTTGAATGAGTTTGTTTT
>NW_007729918.1:69114-73628 GCF_000696425.1 Galeopterus variegatus
CTCAACTAACAGCAGTTCCCTCCTGGCTGCCCTCCTCAGAAGGACTCTTTACTTTTTCCCCCTATTTATGTGATGCCCTTTGCTGTGGGTCTATGTATAGAAATATTTACCACCACCTCCTCACATCACGGAAGCACCACTCGCATACACAGACACTAAAGCAGGATGGATTCCACACAGACCTCTATTTGCTAATCATTGATGTTTTGAGGAATTTCACAAAATCAATAACTTGTATGACTAACAAGGGAAATTATCTACAAATCTTCATAAGTTACCTCTCAAATAATTGATTTCCTCATATCTCCTCTTTGTAATGAATAAATGTGTGTTTCAGGGACTTGCAAAATTAGCTTGTTTATGTTTTAGGATCTTCCATGAAACTCATATTTTATGTGTAATGGACAAACACCAAAGGCATCTACAACTGTTCACTGTCACAGACGCAGGGAATGAATAAGTGTGCATCGATGTAGATGCGATGTACTGATCAGTGCTCACCGTGTGCTCAGTTCAAGAAACTGTCTTGGGAGGTTTTGTAAGTAAAAGCTACATGGCTGCAATGACATTCATTTATTCCTACAGCACAGTAAATTCTCAATAAGTGTCTGATGGATTGAACTGAATATATGTTGAAACAGAGTTGTGCACAGAATATGACAGGAATACATGGAGGAAATCACTTTCCGTAGCTCACAAAGCCAAGAAAGAGGACATTACTACCTCTCTGCCTTGGAGAGGGCAGCGTCCTGAGGAGGTAGCACTGGGCTGGATTGAAGAATGAGGGGGTGAACGGGGCTGGCACAAGGGTCTGAAGGCCTTGGGGCACAATCAGGAGGCACTTGTCTCTGACACGTGCATGACCCTAGGATGAACCCGTGCTCCCAGTTTATGCACTCATGCTTTGTGCTCCCACTTCGAGCCTCACATGTATGCACAGTTGTGGCCCCAAGGGGGGCGGGGCACAATCAGGAGGCACTTGTCTCTGACACGTGCATGACCCTAGGATGAACCCGTGCTCCCAGTTTATGCGCTCATGCTTTGTGCTCCCACTTCGAGCCTCACATGTATGCACAGTTGTGGCCCCAAGGGGGGACATGCATCAGGTGCAGGAGGATGGAAAAAGCATTCTCAGCCTGGAAAACAATGTGTGTCGAGAACCAGAGATGTGGAAGCGGGTATAGACGGAGGGGAGAGAAGCAAGTCCTTCTGATTACAGCAAAAAATGCAGGGGTGGAGGGGAGGGGGGCAGAAGATGAGACTGTAAGGGTAGGCTACTGACAAACTGGGAAGGGTCTTACACTCGTGTGCTGTGCTGAGGGTCTTTGACAGTTTGGCGTAGACAAAGGTGAACAAAAATAATCTTCAAGGTCAGGGTTGTTTTTAAAGGATCACTGTGAAAAAGCAGCAAGGAAGAGAAAGACTAAAGCTGGGGAACCGTGGGAAGCCACAGTCCCTGTGTGTGGAAGAGCAAGGGAATGTCTTGGAGAGGCAGGGAGTAGGCTCCACCTGGACTTTGTCATGGAACGTGTCTGACGAGGACACATGTAACTCCACCATCCCTACACTGGGCAGATGGCAATTCTATCAACTAAGGAAGACAGGAATGAGAGCCAGTTAAGGGAGCAAGCAGGTCATTTTAGTGTGGGGCATGTTTCAAAACATTTGAATAAGTTAGCTCACGTAACTTTTTGATTTAGTTGGTGAGAAAACTGATCCCGGTTCTCTGGCACTCCATAAACACAGCAGAGTTGTCTTTAATCTGTTTTTCACATTTTCATAGCTGGCCACTAGGACTCGAAGAGCAAATGAGATCTCACCAGTGACTTTAGCTCAGGAAATATTTTTAAAAACCAATTCCCAGTTTTACTATGGAAAAAAATAAGCAAGCCTGCCCCTGGAAACCTGGTACCGACCTCATGGCCCCAGCTGACAATCTTTTCGTTTTGGAAATCTGTGTTAAGTGTCCCCAGGGCCTTCCTATTTTTCATAACATTTACTTTAAAATCAACTCCTTGTTTCTGATCCCCTAGGTCTCTGCTGAAGAAAAGTCGATATATCCTATAACAAAAGCATGCTCACACAATGCTTACCACTCTACCACATCAGTCAGATGTCAAATTCTCCTACTGCTGATTTTCAGAACTAAACTTTGCCTCTTCTCTCAGCATCCCCAAGAGAAATCCCCCTATAGATCCAAATATACATATATATAAATATATGTATATTTCTCTTTGGATCTCTAGGTTTAGATGAAGGTACAGATGGCTCAGGACTGATTTCAAAACCCATAGACTAAAACCTAGGTAATTTTTTATTTCATTTCGCCTCTTGTTAGCAGAAAATACACACAAACAGAAATTTTATTCTCAGTTATGAACCTAACAAAGTTAACTTTGTACCGTCTCCAGCACCTCTTCTGTGGGTCTTCTCCAGGCTTCACAGCCTGGGCAGAGCCTGTGCTCACAGCCCTGTGAGTGCACAGACCTTTGCACATACTATTGTAATTATCTGTGTCCTCTCCTGGCTTCTCGATGGGATCTGTCAGAGCAGAGAACTGCACTATTTTTCCTTCAGGAACTAGGACAGTCATAGGCACAGGAATATATTCTATAAATGCCTGTGGTCTAGACGAATGATTGATGGATGAATAGGCACTCATGAGATTAATGAAATGTCCTGCCACTGACCAGAGAAATGCCAACATAGCAGGACTCCTTATCTCTGCTGTTGTCAACAACAAAGGCCTTGCCCTCCTGGTCCTGATCACCCTCCATGTGGACAGGCCTGCAGGAGAGCAGGTGGGGATGAGGGCTGCTTTATGAGGACACACGGAGCCAGGTAACAGTTTGCTGGTGAAGAAACCGACAGCTGTGACCTCACTGGCACTGGGCTGAGTGCAGTAGCCATCCTGGGCTCACGTAGTGAGTGGCCTTCCCCCCTCTTCCTCTCAATGCCCTCGTGGGAGGCTCTGCAAAGCCTGGGATGGAGGCCACGAGAAAAGCGCTCTCTCTACAGCTGTCATATTATATCCTTTGAAGCCCATAAGCTCCAGGATTGCAAAATCCAATTCAGAAACTGCCAGAAAAATGATTACAAAAGGACATGCTGATGCTCCAGTTTAGAAGAGACATGCTCCCTCCCGGTGCATTTAAACTTGCTGTTTCCTGTGTACTGTGGCTGACCTCCACTTTTCTAGCTACTCACTGTCGGGCATTCGGTCAACAAACACGGCCAAGTGCCCTTACCATGAGCTGGGGCTGTCTCATGCCCCACCTGCCTCACTCCCTTCCCTGGCACCTTCTCTGACTTCCTCCACCCGAGTTAATGACTTTGCCATGGCACGTTTCATATCCATTTTAATTAAGTATTTACTGCTCTGTACTGTCGGGCATTCGGTCAACAAACATGGCCAAATGCCCTTACCATGGGCTGGGGCTGTCTCATGCCCCACCTGCCTCACTCCCTTCCCTGGCACCTTCTCTGACTTCCTCCACCTGAGTTAATGACTTTGCCATGGCACGTTTCATATCCATTTTAATTAAGTATTTACTGCTCTGTGCCCCTCTCCATCATAAGATGCTTGAGGCACAACCCAAGCACCCAGCACGTCAACCCATGCACAGTAGGGACGCAGCGAGTGAGAACGTGGTGTTGAGAATCCCACAGGAGCTACTAAATGTCCCTTTTGAAAACCAGAAATTTTTCAGAGATGAGTACTATACTTTCCTCCTATGGGTTTTGAATAATGCACACGTATTTCCTGTTTCTTCTCGACACTAATAAGTGGCTTCTTTATGACCAGCCCCCTGTTTTGCATCTATGTTTTAGGTGGATCTTAAACCACAGTCTGTCTTGCTGAAGAATAACCTTGGGCAGAGGTCTATAAATATTGGGTCCTAGAAAGAAAACAAACAACAGTAACAAAAAACAAAGCAAAGCAAAAAAGAAACACCACTTCCCAAGAATACTTAAGGATCAAATCTGGAATCCGCAAGAATTTCAAGACCCTAAGGACAAACCAATAGTTCTAAGTCTGTGGTCAATTCACAGCCAAGTGTTACTTTGGAACATCTAGTGTCCTGAGTTTATAAAATGGACCATGGCATTACCAGCCAAATACCACAGGGACTACAAACTATTAATTAACAGGTGAGATTTAGTATGCCTAAAAAGGCTTACCATGGGCCAGCACTATCCTCAAAAAGGGGCAGAGACTTGAGGGGCACCATGATTTATAAGGCCACTTGGAAAATAGATACATGCTTACCTACAAAACAAGCAGTCAATGGGTCCCCTGTTAGGTGGCAGCACTTTGTTGGTGGTCCTATAGGACAAACAGCTAGGTTTTCCACAGGCATGGGATAGGCGGGTGGGCAGACAGTGGGGGTGAGCGAAGAGAGAGGCAGAGAAAGAGAAAAGACAAGGAGAGAGACAGCAGAAGAGAGGACAGATTAAAATGTTTTCCCTCTTAGCTATCATTTTAACCTCAAAAAGGAGGAAGAATCAGTTCC